>NC_135870.1:18860992-19125992 GCF_031162955.1 Sander vitreus
GGATAGATGAATTTAATCAGCCAGAGTTAATGAAATACACGGCTCTTTGTTACTTACTATGTATGTACTGTACATGTGGGCCAAGTTTCAGTGGTTTGTTTTATATGTTGTCTGTACGTTTGTTTTGTCTTTGGTCACTTGTATCTCTCTGAAAAAATTCCATTGTGCTCTTGTTCTGCCCAAAAAAGGAATTGTTTGAAATTGAGAACAATAACTGATTTAATAATTGGTACAGTATGTCTGCTTTGGTGTGAACTGTCTGCTGCATCTTCACCAAAGAAAGAATCAGGCTCTGCTCTCCTGGTGATAATCCTTCAATTTACTACTATACAGTATTTAGCATATTACTATTACTACTTTCTTTAGCCTAGCTTAGCAGCTAGCTTCCCCAAAGTTCAAAAACACTCCTAACAATACCTCTAACAACTAACCAATTAACATGTATTTTGTTTGTTTCATACATACACAAACAGAAAAATCATTTTTGAACTTTTAGAGCTGGGCTATCCGTTTCCCCTTACTTCCAGTCGTTATGCTAAGCTAGGCTAATCGCCTCTTGCCTCGCACAGTCATGACTGACTCTGCGACAGAAAACATATTTCCTTAACTTCAGGTTGTGAATAATATTGATGAAATTCAGTTGCATTTAAGTTGCATAGAAAATGTAATCGACTAATCAACAGAGAATGTGTGTGTAGGCTACCAAAGGTTATAAAATGTTGTCTGAACTTGGTGTATTTTTCATGAGTTTTGAAGATGATTTGTTATTTTTGTATCCATGTCTCCTTTCCAGATTGAGGAGAGGCGAGCCTTGGCAGGAGGCTCCAACGACACAAGCTGTGTGTTTCTGGTCAACCGGCCGTACGCCCTGATCTGCTCTGCGGTGGCGTTCTACGTCCCGTTGGCCCTCATGGTCCTGGCCTACCAGCGGATCTACGTCACCGCCATGACCCACGTGCGGCAGATCGAGACACTACAGCGGGCCGGCTCCGCTCCTGTCACCGGGACGGCTCCGTTGATCACCCTGAGGCCCTCCACTTCCTCAGATCCATCGGAGACCTATTGCCTTAGGACAACAACGGGCTCCTCCTTAGAGCACGCTCCCACAGCGAATAGCCGCATGCGTGTTGAAACTAAGGCGGCAAAGACGCTGGCGATTATAATGGGTTGTTTCTGCCTATGCTGGGCACCGTTCTTCATCACTAACGTGGTGGACCCCTTCATCCATTACTCAGTGCCCTGGCAGCTGTGGACAGCCTGGCTGTGGCTCGGGTACATTAATTCAGGGTTGAATCCCTTCCTGTACGCCTTTCTGAACCGGGCGTTTCGAAGGGCGTTTCTGTTGATCCTCTGCTGTGGGGATGAGCGGTACGCACGGCAGGGGAGCTGCTCCTATGGACACACCCACAGAGTGTGCTCGGCTGCGTCCGTCAACGGGACGTCTATGGGACTAAGGTAAACATGCGTTAAAGGCACATTTGCACCAGTTTTTGTGAATATTTGAGAGTGCGTATGTGTGTGTTGTCCTGCTGTCCTCTGTGTTAAAAGCCCGCCAAAGAAGAAAACAAGGCCTGTCCTCAGGCAGGAAACCAGGTTAATTTGCCTCTTGCTACAAAGAAGAGACAGATGTGCATAAACTGTGGACTGAGTGCCAGTGGGCTGTTGGATAGAATGCTTTGTTTGTATGTCTTTGATGCACTTCACTGTAAAATTGAAAAGACAACGATAGATTGGACTGTTATTTGTTCCACGACTTGATATTAACATTTTGTTTAGTTTAAAGCTGCTGCAACATTGTACCATTGTTCTGTTGAAGTGCAAAAGTCTTATGAAGGTAGTAACAAGGACACCACGTTTATCAGTACAAGGTGACATACTGTATACGTTACTGATTGGTTGCATATATTAGGTTAGATTTATTTTTTATTATTATTATTTATTATTCATCCCTACATTTTTATAGACATTCTATAGATCATAGATTGGTGGTACATTAAAACCAGTAGTGAGTTGCATGGTGCAACATCATCTTATTTGAATTAAGTTATCATTTCTCATTTAGGCCATGTGTACACACTCTAATGTGTAAATAATAGATGTGAACATGCTCTAGAAATAAATGTGCATGGTCAAAGCAGCTGTGGTGTTCTGCAGATGGAACATTTGACCAGAAAAAAAAAACTGCCCCAGAGTTAAATAGTAAAATCAGTAAATTTTGGACCATAATGTGTACTCGTATGTAGATATGGGGTCTGCTGATGACCTGTGTCTTATGCTTTTCTTTCCATCATGTCCCATCGGAAAATATGATTAAAGCTGCCCTTTCAAGATAAAAAAAATGCAGGCTTTCGTTAAGCAGATTTTGGCACACATGTAGTACAGTATGTTTTGTGTATATAGATGTACATAGTGCGTGAACTTCCTTTAACTTATAAGCATGTACAGTAATGGTGGATGGAGAAATAAGCCAGTACAGACAGTAATAACAGCATGTAGCATGTAGGAGCAACAAACAACATTACGATCAGAAGGACTGAAGACTGATAGATGGTCAGATTGTATGGAGTTGTCTTGTTTCTATAATTTTAATCACATCTTGTTGAGGATTTTCATGTGATGAGAAATATTGAAATATACATTTAGGTTGTAGTATACATTTTTCCGAAATAAATGCCAGTCCAGATGTTTTAGCCATGTGTGGGTCTAGTGATAATGTCATTGTGTCGGTCCACCACTTTAGTCAAGACTTAAACATCTCAACAACTACTGAATGGACTGCCATGAAATTTGAGTTATGAATAACTTGGGTGGTCCCCTGACTCTTGTCTTGGTCTTCTGGTGCCATCATCAGGCCAAAATGGTTATGTTACTTTGGTTTATCACTTAAAAAAAATGTTGACATGCCCATAACCCTTACAGCTGCAGTAGGCCTACTCTGTGCTAATTAGCAGATGTTAGCATGCTAACACATTAAGCTAACACAGTGAACATGGTAAGCATTATCTGGTAAATGTTAGCAGGTTAGCACTGATGTTAGCACTTAGCCCAAAGCACCACTAGGACTAAGTACAGCCTCACAAAGACACTAGCATATATCTTAGTCTGGTTTCTTGAATAGTAATATTATTGTCTAAATAGTTTCCATTGTTTTAAATAGTTATTTGACACAAATGCTGTAACTGAATGTAAGAATACACATTAACAGGACTTTATATAACTATAATTATCTTGTGTTATTTTGACACTAGGATCTCAAGTACTATAAGTCTTACCCATGACTTTATTGCCTTTGTATTTATTGGCTTTGTAAAGCCCTTAGTAAAAAACTGACACATAGGCTACTCTTATAAAATGCTTGTCGGCTTGAAAGTAAACCTCAGGTTGCTGTAAAAGAAATGAGTCATCTTAAGTCGTTTGTCTGTGTAGCGGTAGTGTTCTTAGAGTTATTGGAGGTGTTGATGGACTTCACTGAGGATGGATTGATTTTTTTAAACGGATTGGAATCTTTAATTGAATGATGATTTATGATATCACAGTATAGTCCAACAGTTCTTCTTACTTTTTTTTTTACAGCAGGGTTTCTGTTGACGTTAATGGTGGTGATTTAGTTGACGTCTGTGTTTGTGCTCTCCTTCGAGTGGGAATGATGGAGGAGGCTCCTGCTCGTGTCTGCACTGTTTAACTTTAACACAAGTACTTCACTGCTGGAGAGAAACAAAGGCAATCGTATACGCACTAACACACACACACACACACACACACACACACACACACACACACACACACACCAGTGTTTCCCACATAATTAGAGTCTAATGCGGTTGCCCTTTAATTTTTTGAATTCGGGAGTGTTTTTCAATGACAATCTTGTGATATTTTTTTTTTTTTTTACCTCTTTTCTCAGTGTCACTGAGTTAATTTTTGTCACTTTGTCACCTCTCAAACTGAGGGGTTTGAGAGGTAAGGGCAAGGAGACCATGATTTACATGTAATCTGGAGAAAACGTTAAGGAGGGGCTGAACGAATTAATGCGCTGTGTACAGCTCTACAATTAAATAAGATTTTACCCATTTTAAATGTAAAAAAACTCTAAAATCAATACGTGGCGGTCAATGTTGATATTGTGGAGAGCTGCACAAATAAATCAATGTATTGGGAACACTGCACAAACACAACTGACAAATGAACTATACAAAATATGTACAAGCGAGTGAGACCTGATATTGTCTAAAATTGTACTTGTCTAAACACATGGTACTCCACATATTGTATGTGTAAAAACACACACATACAGTTCATGCGTGTGTCTGTAGAAAGGAGGCATGCTGACCTTATGCCTCTGCTCCAGTCGTAGTGGTTTTTGTTGTAATGTGCATAGTCTGTGTGTGTGTGTGTGTGTGTGTGTGTGTGTGTGTGTGTGTGTGTGTGTGTCTGCATTTTTTTGGCTTTCTGTCTTTGTGTGTAGGAAACAGAAAGGCAAACAGTGTTAACTCCAATCTGATGTCCTCTCTTAAAATCTGTCTCAGACAGAAAACAGACTCAGACAATCTGATTACAGCCGACAGGATACTGGAAACTGAAATTACTGGAGGAATCCTGACAAGTTATTCTGTCTGTGAGCTCTAGGGCGTAGTCTTTGAGCGGAAGGTGTACAGTATGGGTCTGTGTTTCTCTGTAGTGTATTTTTAGTCTTTTATTTATTGCTGTATTTGTGTGCTTGTGGGCACAAAAATCTGTCACTTTGTAAGACTGGGACCTGATAAAAGACAAATTTGTTCTGTAAAGACTACACTTTTTCAGCTTGTTGCACCTTATATAACAGTTATTCGTCCACTTCTCTCTGTGGTCAGCAATAGTCTTCCAGGTCCTACTAAAGCCTGGCTACGGATAAATAACTGTTGTTTCTTGGTCATTTTCAGTCAGTATTGCAGTAGAGGAGGAGCAACCAATTCTTTGTGAGTGAAGCTTTTGCAAGTTTCACATATCTGTAAGTTGATTTGACTGAAAATAAACAGCTAATGCCTACAGGGAAGAAAATCAACAAAAAACCTCAGAATACTATGGAACATAGTCGCAGTAATGGCGAGTATACACAATTTGAAATCAATAGGGAGAAACATGCAAAACCACCAGTATGGTCCTATTAGGCAGTGTTGGGCAAGTTACTTCCAAAATGTAATACATTATAGATTACTAGTTACTGTCATTTGAGAGTAATTAGTTATATTACAATAATACTGTCTCTGAATTGTAATGTGTTACACTACTTTTGCATTACTTTTGAGTTACATTCACCAAAATAACAGCGGAAGTTTGATTTGGCAGCTAGCTTGTGAATTTCACCACCGGATCAATAAAGTCTCCTCTTTATCCACTTTAATACATTATAGATTATTCATAATATTTTGTATAATTAATCTGAATATGCAAAGTTACTGAAGCTATAAAAATAAACGTACAATAGGCAAGTAGGAGAAAATGAAAATACTCAATTAAAAGTACCTTACATTGTATTGAAGTACGGCATTGTTGTAAAATGTTTGTTCAAAGCACTTGATTAAGAAATTCATGTTTAGCTTAAAACACTCTAAAGGGAATGGTCAATTATAGTGTGATTAAAACTCACTATTTACATTATTTACAGTACTTGATTTACAGCTGATATGTGAAAAGGTACACAGTAATTTAGTTTTACTGCGAACTGTCACAGGAAGTGCTTTTATTTTGAAGTAGTCTACACGGAAGTTGTCTGTTGTGTACTCTTGCTAGCTAGCTTACTGAGATAAACGTGAGACGCTAGATGCAAAACGTGTCCGTCAAGCTTAAGTTGCTCACTTTCTTGTTTGTTTCTTTGTAAAACTGCAACATATTGAACAGTAAATGGTGACAGTAAAAGAAAAGCGTTTTTGGTCGTCATTCGAATATTGGAATATTCCAGTACAGGCATAGTTACTTTCCACGGCTGATAAAATGCAATGATATTACGTGTAGCAAGCCTCAACGTTAATTCCCGACATGTTTAAAACTGTTAGCAGCTCAGACACACTGCTGTCCGTGCTGACGTACTGTCACCTGTTGGGACACAGATGTTGTCCGTACCGTTTCTGGTTGGCTCTGACCACTTCAACGCAGCGTAATAACTCCTGAAAATAATGTCCATCTCGCAAATGTATCTGTCTCTGCAGTCATCTCAACCATCGAATACAGCAACAGGAAATAACTTTTTTTTTTTTCCTGTGAAGAAATGTGTCGCGGTGTTGGTGAATTCTTAAAAAAAACAATACACCACTAAATGTTGCGTTAAAATGCGAGATTGTAACGAGTATAATATTACCGAAATTTAATTAGTAATGCGTTATATTACTGCGTTACAGCAAAATGGAATACATTACTGTAATTGCGTTACTTTTGTAACACGTTACTCCCAACACTGCTATTAGGTGATATAAGTCCTTTAAAGGGGTGATAGAATGCAAAACCGATTTTACCTTGTCATAGTTGAATAACGACAGTTCGGTGGGTAAATAGGACATACATAGAAGCTCAAAATCCCATTGATACCCCTTTACTATGCAGATCTCACATTTTGAAAAATGGGCGAATCAGAACAAAGCTAAAAGTTGACGTAAGCATCTCAACTCCTAGTCTTTGTCACGCCCCAACATTTGCATAGGCAAACACCACTGACCTGAGGTCAGCTTAGTCTTCTGAATCTAGCTAGGTTATGCAGATCTCCAGAGGTCCGCTATTTAATTACTAAATTCACTTCTGAGACTTTTTTATGCAAGAAATCAACTATGTAGAGGTCAAATATGGGCAGTTTTACGAAAATTGATGGCTAATTTCAAATTTTGTCCGACTGTGTGTCGCAGTTCAGCAGGAGCTCAGCAGACTACGTGACAGCGGCCGGTGCTGCCTCGCCGCCCGGCGTGTCCTACTTCATAGACTCCGGCTCGCTGTGAGCTAGCTGGATCTCCGTCATGAAGTCAAGCCTGCGGCGCTCCATACCCGCGCAAAGTCCCCGTTTCTGGGTTGCAGCTGCAGCTAGCCGCGATCTTTACCCATAGGATTGAAGGGACAGTAGCAGCTAACGAAATCCCTAATGTTCACAAAAATGCATGAAATTGAAATCGGACACCATTGTTAGTATTATAAGACCTTGGGGTAGATGTTATATAAGTGACGTGACGAAATTCAAACTGTAAATATACTCTAATTATGCCGAAAGTGAAGCTAACTAGCTGCGATCTGTACACAAAGGATTGAAGGGACAGTAGCAGCTATAAATGTCCTCTAACATTACCTGTAAATATACTAGTAGTATAGTTATGCCGGCAGCTGGCCCCGAGCCCCGGTAGTCCATTAACCAAGAAACGGTGACTTTCACTGGGTATGGAGGTTGCGTCAGACTGTGTGGAGCTCCTAGCTAAAGTCCGACACGTCTTACCAAATTTGCAATTAGCCATCAATTTTCGTAAAACGGCCCATATTTGAGCTTTATATAGTTGATTTCTCGCTTAAAAAAGTCTCAGAAGTGAATTTAATAACGAAATAGCCCGACAAACAACGTATAACTTTGCAGTAGTGCTACTTTGCACATTTTTGTGGGTCTGAGGTGTATATCACATTTTAGCTGCCAAAGCTCAGCTGCTTTCTTTGACCCTCTCTGTGTGAGAGGGGGAGTGGCCAGCGGCTAGAGTGGCAAAAGCCAATGTGTGCTTCTTTTACCAATATATATTTAACGATATATTTTGTATTTCTAATCCACACAACGTCAAACTTGGCACTGCACTTACTCGTGCCCATAGCAAGACACCTGTCAAGTTTGAAATCCATCTGACTAACAGTTCTAGAGATATGCGCATAACACACACACACACACACACACACACACACACACACACAGACGTTCCTGCAATTTATAGATAGATATCAGACTTATATCTTCTTTTCTAATTTATAAATTAGGGCTGTCAATCGATTAAAAAATGTAATCTAATTACATACTCTGTGATTAATTAATCAAAATTAATCACATACATAATTAACGGTGCCTGAACCGATACTTTTTAAGAAAGAAAAAAAAGAAAAGAAAAAAAAAAGGTACTAAACAGTTGGTGACATTAAAGAAAGGCTTGTTTATTGCTAAGGCCATATGGTCAAAATTAAATGTTTAATAATAATGTATAACAATAACTTATTTCACTAGTAAATTGCTGTTGAACGACAAAAACAACCACCAGATGGTAAAGGACATTTACAATAACTTCAAATGCACCACGAGGCTGTAGTTTACCAGTTTCATTGAACGCACCGTCTGTGTTGTTTTTCCGACACTAGCTACAGATTGTTACATTCCGGTGTTGAATCCTCTACAGTAAAACACAGTCAAACTTTACACTGTTTAGCGTTAGCTGTCAGCATTTTAACTGTGTTTATCCAGCTACTAGCTAGCGGTAGGCTAACGTTAGCTGCTGTCAAGTATAGTGTTAACTAGCGTCACGTGCAGTGGTGTTTGTGTTGCCGGTATCGTCTGTTTCAGAGCATCAGAGAGAAGCGCAGACATATCAGTGGCACCAGATTTCGGTAGCCAGGGTTGGCAGGAAGAAGATTTTTACGAGTAAATGTTCCAATTAATGATCCAGGCAGCACATTCTTGTCTCCCTCCTTCATTTTACAGTCCAATGGTGGCTAGAACGGTCCGGGTCAAACGTCAATATGGAATGGATTAATCTGCGTTATTTTTTTTAACGCGTTATTTTTTCTCAGATTAATTAATCGAAATTAGTTATTTAGTTATTTTGACAGCCCTATTATAAATAAGTTTTGGCTCATGATTCACAATACTCAGCTAACAAAACCTGTTCATGGAAGAAACAGCATTGTTGTGATATTTTTCCCCTATGAAAATCCTGAGGCTGCATTTCAAGATATGCTACAACTTAAGTATTTTAGCCTTAGTTGACTCTTGCCACATTTACACGGAGCTGACAAACAGATAATAATATTGCTCATATGACACTGCCACTGTGGACCGAATAACAGTAAATACCAGTTTGGTTAATTTCGTATTCATGTTTAGCTCTAGTTGATTCAGCTAGATGGTCCTTTTTGTGAAATGATTCCTCGAGCAACTCGAATAATTCAATTACTAAAAAACCTTGATGCAAAATGATTTGCCTCGAAGCTTCGTTTAATCATTCTTACCAACGTTGTATCGCTTACGGTGTTTCCGCACGGATGATTACTACTGTCGCACACCAGGCTGACGCTGCTGGCGACACATGCCATGAAGACTAACGGCGCAGATTACAAAATGAAGAAAGTGAGCGTAAATAGTGAGGGAGAGAAGAGACAGGCTGGAGAAAACGACAAAGTGTCCAAAGTTTGGAATCAGTTAAAACGTAATTAAAACAAAAACTCTGTACAGTATGTCTACTGCAAAATCGAACTAGCTTACCACAATAATAGCACGACGTCAATGCTTCAGCATCTCAACACAAAACATTGAGTCTAACTTAATCATCCGTTCCACGAAGCATACCTGACAAAAGTAAATCACAGAGTCGTATGGATGATGAAACTACACCAAACACAAACACTACCAAAACAAAGACAAGAAAATACGTAGCAGTGACCACAATTTGATCTAAAGAGCCGACTTGTTGACTATCCCTTCGGAAAAACAGCTGATTGTTGCGCACCATTTTCTCTCACTCTCTCTCTTCACGGAGAAACAGCTGATCAACGATCTACTAGCATAAGTGTAACAGAGCTGTGTGACATTGTACTCAAATATATACATGAAAATAGGTTGAGTATAACTAATATGTACATATAGGCCTATATACAGATCAGTCTCAGGTTGAAACTTGTAGTTTTGAAAGTTAAGTTGCACAACTTAAGGTAATGTTTATGTAAGTTTAATGTAATATGGCACTTAAATGCATTTAATATTTAGTTTCTTAATAATAATAAATTTTATTTAAAGGCGCCTTTCTCGGCACTCAAGGACACCGTACAGGGATACATAAGACATTTAAAAGCAGCAAAAAAATATAAAGAAAAATAAAAAATAAAATAGAAACAACAGAAAGAGGCAGAGCAATTGACATCAAGTGGATTGATGTTTCGTAGGTGGAAGTAGGCAGACCAAGTAATATTGTTGATGTGGAGTTGAAAGGATAGTGTGCTGTCAAGGATGACACCCAGACTCTTAACCTTGGGGGAGGGTGAAACGGAGGAGTTATCACTAGTGAGAGAAAAACTGTCGGTTTCGGATAAAGTGGATTTGGTGCCAATGAGGAGAACCTCGGTTTTATTACTGTTTAATTTGAGGAAGTTTTGGGTGAACCAGGTTTTTATTTCAGAGATGCAATCAGTAAGGGAGGTGGGCGGAAGAGTAGGGCCCCCAGGACAGAGCCCTGGGGCACACCTGAAGTGATGGAGGAGGGAATGGATTTAAAAGACTTGAGTTGAATGAACTGAATGCATCCAGAGAGGTAATTACCGATGGAAGATAGCCTGTTGAGGAGGGTGGCAGATGGTATCAAAGGCTGCACTCAGGTCGAGGAGGATGAGGATGGTGAGGAGTCAGTGCTGTTTCAGTGCTATGGAGTAGACTGGAACTGTTCATACAGGTTATTGTGGGATAGGTGAGAATGGAGTTGAGAGGCAACGTTTTTTTCAAGGATTCTGGAGATGAAGGGTAGATTGGATATAGGACAAAAGTTGTTGAAGTTGGAGGGCACCAGGTTTTTTCAAATTTGGGGTAATGGCAGCAGTAGCAAGGATGTAGGGACAGTTCCAGTGGTGAGAGAGGAGTATATCGGGGAGCTGGAAGGAGGAGAATGAGTGTGTGGATGGGTGAAAGTCAGCTGAGATGCTGAGGTGAGGGATTGTTCCAAGGTGCTGGTGGATGTTCTTGATTTCTTCTGTGAAAAAGGACATAATGGAGTTGCAGAAGGAGGTTGTATACAAGTGAGGGAGGAAAAAGTCCTGGGGTTGGGTGATATTGTTAAGTAGGGAAAACAGTGACTTGGAGTTTCATTTGTTGGCAGCGATTATACTGGAGTAGTAGTGGGTTTTGGTGCTAGCAATGGAGTCCTTATAACCTAAGATGTGGTTATTGTACATGTCTTTGTGAATACTGAGACCAGTTTTTCTATGAAGATGTTCAAGTTGCCGACCTTTGGCTTTCATTAGACGAAGATCGGGGGTGATCCAAGGGGCGGAGACGGAAAAAGAAACCGATCTGGTTTTTAACGGAGCAAGGGAATTAAGAATATTATGGAGTCCAGTGTTGTAATGAGAGACCAGATCATCGGGGGTAGATAGATTGTGAGTGTCAGGGAGGTTTTGAGAGATGATATTGTAAGCAATGTAGGCAATACAAATGTAGCTTTTTTCCGAAAATTAAACCAAACTATTGTATATTATTGCTCTTCAATAAAACAAGTATTTCTTATCCAATTAATGAATGGAATAATCGGTAGAATACTTGATTACTAAAATAATCGATAGCTGCAGCCCTATTGTAAACATGCGATACCCCAGTATAAAACCAGAACACCTCACTGCACCTTTAATTACCTAATTAAGGACAGGTGTCTTGCACATTTGCCACAAATTCCATTTGACAGAAATAAATGCTGCATTAACGTGTTCCTCGGATGGTCCCATCTGTGGCCGCCCCAACACCCGAAACAAGTTTTACAAGTTTAATCTCACTTCTCTGTAGTTTCTCTGACTCTCTCAGCTCTGTCATCTTACCTCCTTCAGAGCAGCTGGCATCAGTAACTAAAACGGTGTGGGCTGAATGTGTGAGCTTCAACTCGAAAATAAAAGCATGGATGAATACAAAAACAAGAGTGAAAGGTGTGATATAAGAGGTTGATACAGTCTTAATGTGCACAAATCAGATGGCAGATAGAAAAAAATCAGCTGCCTTGCTTTTTAGGCAAACCTGTACAGGTAAACAGGCACATTTCGGCGCTATATAATAAAGTAACATGTTAGACAGTTTAGGGAAGCCAGGAAGTGCTATTATAAAAACCTGTTCCCCTTTAGTGTCAAGTGCCTGGTGAGAAAAATAACAAGCTACAACTCAGAATGTCCAACTCTTCCTGTAACAGTTAATCAGCTTCAGAGTGATCCGTCCTGAGTTTCACCTTTCATGGATATCACAAGTCCTGCTGAATCCCATAAACACTGCCGAGCAGCGGCCACTGCTATCAGCTGTGTACAATCAGTGTGATTGTTATGAGAGTCAACTATCTGCCGGGCAATGCCAAAACAAAGCGCAGCTATTTAGCGGTTTGAAAACAGTAGAATTTGAAATCTCTCTAGAATAAAAGGTTTATGTGTGGGAGAAGTAAGATGCCATGCTCAATCAATGTTGTTTCTGGGTTTTGATTATTAAGATAAGATAAAACATTCCGCTCCATATAGGGAAATTGTGCGGCAGGATTCAACAGGGCAAGACAAATGAGCTACGAGTGCAAAAATGCACTGTGAAATAGCTGTTGAAACAAAAATAATGGCGCCAGTAGAGTATTATTCAAAAGGGCACTCCACGTTTTCAATATATTTTTTTACACAGGGTTAATTAAATCGGAGGAGCACTACTCAGAAAGTAAAACTGATGTAAATGTCCTCTGTGGCTCTGGAGGAGCTTTGTCAAAGTCTGGGAATACAACCCAAGTGATGATGTCATAGTGATGTCATCAGGGTTATCTCAGATTGGGCTTGAAGACTACAACATTTAACAAGCATGTGTTATAAACTGGAAATGGTGGAGTTTACAAGACATTGGCGTTAACCAGGCAGACGGCTCTAAGAAAAGATACTATTCAAGTTGCATTATGGGAAATTTAGAATCCTGGGTTTGGGTGGAGCTTGACCAATACAGGAACTTAAAGGAACACACCGACTTATTGGGACTTTAGCTTATTCACAGTAACCCCCAGAGTTAGACAAGTCGATACATACCCTTCTCATCTCTGTGCGTGTTGTAACTCTGTCTGACGCCCCCAGCGCTAGCTAAGCCTAGCACAGATCCTGGAGGTAACCGGTTCCAACTAGCCTACTGCTCCCAATAAGTGATAAATTAACGCCAACATGTTCCTATTTACATGTTGTGATTTGTATAGTCACAGGGTGTACAAATAACAAGGTCACATGAGACACAGCCGTCTTCTAACCGTATATAAACTGGGAACTATATTCTCAGAAAGGCGAAGCACTGCTACTTCTGCTACTTGGGTGGAGTGATTTGCTAGTAGCACCTGAGAGAGTGTTCGCCTGGAATTCACTCAGAGTTGGAGTAATAGAGTCAACAATTACTAGATAGTAAAGGCATAGTGACCTTGTTATTTGTACACCTTGTGACTATACAAATCACAACATGTAAACAATAACATGTTGGCGTTATTTTGTCACTTATTCGGAGCAGTAGGCTAGTTGGAACCGGTTACCTCCAGGATCTGTGCTAGGCTTAGCTAGCGCTGGGGGCGTCAGGCAGTGTTACAACACGCACAGAGATGAGAAGGGTATGTATCGACTTGTCTAACTCTGGGGGATACGGTGAATAAGCTTAAGTCCCAATAAGTCGGCGTGTTCCTTTGAGCCCAGTTCAGACCAAAGATTTGCGACGAGACGAAACTGACGTGCAGAGAAAAGTTGCAGCGATCTGAACCGACCCGTCTCAGCTCGACTCAAACCAGCTGATGGTCTCGCCTGCAACTCAGCTGGCCAAGTCTCCAGAGGCTGGTTTTAGAACGCAAGGGACGTCACCTGTTTCAAAAGCCAATAGCGAAGTCAGCTACAAACTATAGAAATAAAATGATCCCTAATGCATTTTATTTTATGTTACAAACTGTTAACTGGTCGAAATGGCAGCTAGACGGAGGCTCAACGTGCGCCCGCAAGCACGTATGGTCGAGTGAGCTCGAGAGAGGGAGCAGCGTTAGAACAGCGCCGTGAATCAGAGAAATAAAATGTTTTCGCCGAATCATCACTAGAAATGTAACTGTAGCAAGCACCTCACTATCACTAACGTTATCCACATTCATATTTAGACGCAACAAATGATATATTCAGCAACAAAAAGCCTGGAAGTCGGAAGTTAGAGCACAGACAGAGTACAGAGAGTCATTGCTATGGAGATCAAACATCGTCTCGTCGCATTGGTGTGAACTGGCAGCTTTTAGAACGCTGCAGACCGGCGCGTTGCAAGTACTTGCAAGTTTCAACTCGTCTGGTCGCAAATCTTTGGTCTGAACTGGGCTTTGAGGTCAGGTTTTTTATTTTTATTTAATTTATTCAAAGTCTTAAGGGTAGAGCTCTGGTAGGATATTTGAGGAAAGAGAATCCGAGCTAAAGATGAAGCGGCTTCTCACCTCGGGAAAATAGTGTCCCAAAATAGATCCGTCCACCTTGGTTGAGGTTGCACGGTTTCATCCTTCAAGACTATGAAGATTTGGTGTGAATATGAATGATCACCTGATGCTCTCCCATGGTCCTTCACATCAGGAGGAGAGTGCGACCTTACTTGTTCCGAGATGCCAGAGCCATGCAACGTCAAAACCATTACAAAACTTTCATTACGATCCTGCTTAGATTGTGATTGTACAGGCTGTGCGATTGTTCTCACCATCTTTCTCTCCATCATTCTGATAATGACAGTGTTTGGCAACCTGCTAGTCATGTTGGCACTCTGCAAGGACAGACATCTACGGTGACCCTGTTGACAATTTTTTCAATTTATTTCCTGCTATTTGTACTGAAACACACAATTCTGTAAGACACTCTGGAAAACAGAGCTCAACAATTCCACATGCTTTGGAACAAATCCTATCTAATGTTAAAAGAACTCAGATTACAGAAATCCTGTCCTGAAACACCCTCTCTGACTAGACCGAGATTGGTACCTGTGACATTTAAGGAATTGCTTAAAATCAAAGTCAGGCTACAAAAAACTACAACATTTTTTATCTATACATCAAATGTTTCAAAAAAGACATTTAAAATGTCATGTCAGATGTCAAGTTTCCAACAATGTTCAAACCCCTGACAAATCTGTAATTTTATTCAATGTATCCCACTTTGCAACACAGTAAAACACTAGAGACCAAATTTTTTGATATATTTGAATATCGATCCAGCTTACTGCAATGTGCTACGTTGACAAGTGGCTCATGCTAATTCTTAGTGGTTAAACTGTATGGTAATGGTATAAGGGTATAACAATGTTCGACACACTCGTAACATTTTTAGTATCTTTTTTTTACCACAGGTAAACGCTGTGCCAACCCACAATTAAATTTGCAAAGTAATATCAGCTGTATGGGTAGTCAACTAATATAATTATAAGTTAGCCAGCTAGCGCACTCCGGCCCGTCTCCCTCATTCCCCCGCGCTAAGAGACTTTGTCAGATTGAGAGCGGTCAACAGCCCCAGAGACACAGCCACAGTTATCGTTAGCCCCAAGCCAGAGAACACAGCAACTGGAACCCAGCCAGCACAAACCTTAATAGGTTTGCTGATCCATCGAAGAACAGAACGTATTAGGTCCCAGGCGCTGGCGCCCACGTCCGGCCAAAATCAAGCTACAACAGCAGCCAACTGAAGGTCTCCGGTCCACCCTGGAATTTTACTGTTCCTCAGATGCTACAAACAGACATCAGACAGTCTTCATTTATCAATGCAAAAACAATGCATGTTTCGAACACGTTTTGCCGACCACAGACACTTAGTTTAGACAGACAGGCCGGAGAAGTGTAAACACTCCAGTCTGTGATTTATTAGGATGCTCATACGATTTATTATTGTTTGATTGAAACCCTAAATCCTCCAGCTGCTCCTCTCTGCATCTCACTGCACTCTCTGGTTTTTATCTTACCCAGAAGATTTTTATCTTCCGTTTCTTTCTATCGGTGTGAAATGTTTGTCTTGTTTCTGAAACCACCACCAAAACCACCTTCCTTTCACTCTCCAATTTCCAGCCTGCTTCTTGCCATCGTTGTCTGTCGCTTACCCTTTACCAAGTTGATTTTTATGATTATCCCAAAAAAAAAAAAAATTATGAAAGATTTTTTCGAACCTCACCTCAATTTGAGAGTAAAGGATGAGATAAACCTTGGAAAAGAAAGAGAGATAATGTGTTATTAAAGTCTCCACTGGCTCACCAGGGCGTCTCTGCTCCTCAATAGCTCTAAAAACAGGATTATCTTTTTTTATTATTATTTTTTTTTTTTTAGAACAAAAAAGATAAAGAAAGGAAATAAAAGTGTGATAATAAGACATTAAAAACTCACATCTAAATAATAAAAAGCAACATAATAAAAGTACCGAAACCTATAGGACTGTGACTGTCCTTATTGCTTCCTGTTCCACTTTGGGTTGAGGACATCAGCTGCTGTCATGTCTCTTCCTGCTCCGTTTAAGACTCGGTTTAGACATTTTGAACTCATCTGTGATTCTAAATTAAACTCATCTCTCCCTCAGTCTCTGCTTTCCTCCATAACAAAAACTATGGTTTCCTTGGTGACAAATCGGACAGTAGATTGGCCCCACCTGGCCAAATCAGCTCTTTGAAATTCAATTAGGCTTCAATTAGTCTTTTTTTCCTGTGAGGGAAAAAAAGCTTGCTTTGTTTGCACTTTCCTTAAAAAATAATTTTGGACATGAAATACCTTCTTGGTTTTATATCACTGATTTGAAACTCAGACACCACAATTAGTCTGCCTTTTAATACAGAATGTCAGTAGAATAAAAAGCAATATTTATTCAACTGCTATCTGTTTGTCAGATGCTGTGTGTAGCAGTAAAGGATTAAGCACATTTACACTAGGCCTTTTTTATGGAAGCCATTTTATTTGGAAAAACACAGGTGTAAATGATCAAATTAATGATGGCTTAATTCCATTTGGTTGCTTCAGTTTCAGGGTCCTGGCATGAAGACTGTAGCCATTGCTAATGTTATTAATATAATAATACACCTGTGTTATACTACTACGAAAAGTCAAAATGTCTTCTGTAGGCTTATTATGCCTACAATAGTTTTTGGCTACTCGAGGGCAGTAGAAACAAGCCGTAACCACGGACATGACCACCGTTTTAGCCGATATGGCGAACTTTTTAGCAAACAGTGGCTTATTTACACATTCAGCACACAGTCTGGATGCTGAATGTATGCCAAAGCCCTTGCGCAGTATGAATATATATATATATATATAGTATTAGTATTACCAGAGGATCTCATGTGATTTAGAAATTATGCCCCCACATCTGTGTTTGGTGTGGCCATGGGCGTATATTTCATCTAACAGATAGGGAGGGACAATAAACATAACATTTCTTAAGAGCAATTATTGAAGGGGACACAAATAATACATACAAAATTGTACTTGTATTGGATATGTGTAGTTGTGGAACAACAGTAAGTAGGCTGGCAAAGCTGTTTGTTTTATTCACTTTAAACATCACATGAAGTGATTCTTTTCTCTAATACAGATGATGCTGAACTGTGCCTCCTAGCAAGCATGCTAACTAACTAACTAGCTAGCCAGCCACTAAATTAGTAGTCTTGCATTGCCAGACCTTCCTCCACAGCACTGCGGGGGGGGGGGGGGACAACCCTTAGATGATTCCCCCCTTACAAATTACAGACATGGCAGATTCACACAGGAATAAGATCACAGATGACCTCCGCAATTATTACAAATCACCACAAATTACCATAGGTCCCCAGGTAATACTAGTCCCGTGCGCATAGGGCTAATCCTTTAAGCACTGGTTTTGGTCTCTACTAACCTCTCGAGGGAAATATCTTTTTAAATGCTCCACTTTTAACCAGCTATTCGCTAAATGTGTCTGTCTGCCGTTTGGTTCTGGTCAGGCAGTGGATTCATCAGAAAAAACAATATGAAACACTATGAGAGCTGGGAGAGTGAACCAAAACAGTAAAGTTGCAGGCCCCGAAAACGATAAACAATGAGCTGAAAGACGCTAAAATGCTCCACAGAGTCGAGGGGAACTATGGAGTGCGACACCATGCCACGAGCAGATTACAGTACTTACAACTGATTTTACAGAAATGTCAAAAGTAACGGATCCTCAGGACTTCACCTCAGCTGACACAGAGATTCTGCTGAAAACAACACAGAGCAGGACAATAAATCCTAACTTCAGAACATTGAAACATTGGGATTGAATTTTGCATTAAATCGCTTGCCAGGGTTCTGATGGGGCTTCTGAGGACTTAACATTATCACGGTTTCCATCAATCTGTGAGCAGACTCAGTCCCTCTCAATGTTATCTTTACAGATGCTGATCTACCGCATATCTTTTCCTGCTGATGTCCCCAACAACACGAGGAAGATATATGGATACATACTCTGTGATGATGAGTTGGGGTGTGATCACACCTGCAGTCCAAATGATTCTGGAAGTGCCAGCCTTGTTTAATGTGGTTGTTTTTGGTTTCTTTGGGTGCTGACGGCCTCAGCTTTAAACAGACTACAACTTGTAAGCAGTTTATATAATGGAGATAACCTGCCAGGTTAGACATGTAAGCAACAAATGAGTTGAAACAAATCTGATGACGATCAACTTTCCAAGCATGAGCACCTGCTGCTAATCACATGTTGCATTGAGCATTTGCTACCCATAATCCCTTGTGTTTTGGGGCTATTTTCTGTAGTTGGAATGAATAAAATGTTCATATTTTAGTTGGTGTTGTTGCTTTCATTTTTTTTAAACCTCAGGGTCAGAAAGCTGCTGGAATAGCTGATAAAAGTTACAGAAATAATGTGAGTGTGTGTGTGTGTGTGTGTGTGTGTGTGTAAATTTTGAAGAAAACAGTTTGACCTACCATACGTCATTAAACAGTATATATTCAACTTTACAACAGAACTGTTGAGTTTCAGTGGTGTTGCTATGTCAGAAGTCTCTGTCAATCTTCACCTGCTGACCTTGTTTTAGCTTCAGGTGAATCACATACTTTGAATTTCTCCGTCTGCTCAAAAGAGAGAAAAACAATGATACAGAGGATACAACGGCTCAGTTTAAATCTGTCATAAACACTGGCAGTCGGCATGTGTTGTGCAGAGCTCATATTGAATTTGGGGATGAGGTTGTTTGGGGATGAGTTTTAGGCATTCTCCGGATTTGTTTGTTCATTTTTCATTGGTCTTATCATGTGTTATTACTTTGAACTCTGTCTGCAGAGCAAATATCCCCCGAAGGAGCAATGGCAATACAATTCAGTTCAATTCAGGTCCAATTTGTTTTTATAGGAAACTGTTTGGACGAATTTCTAGTAAGGGAAGAAGTTCCACTCTCTCGTTACTTCCACCAGAGTTCTGTATAGGGGGCGCTCACAGGCCAGTGCAGAATGAATGGGACTCTATGGAGCTATACCCCTCAAAATCCACTTTTCTCAGGATATCATTTTTTGTCTAGTAATTTGAATGTTGCATTCGAAAAGGGGAGGCTAAGAAAATACACACTGCTGGGTGTTAGATTTTTTTAAAGTGGCTTATTTACTTTTAAAATGTCAATGACGTCATACACATATACGGCCAGAGATACTGCTTTACGGAAAACTCTGAGTCACTTCCTGTTTTCTCTCGAGGCATTGACAACACAGCTGACAGGTTAGCCTCTCCCTGTTAATACACGTGCTAGAAAGAGGTATGTTTTAAAGACCACGCCGAAATATTCACTCTGACATTCTGGTTCTGCTTTGGATGCCGTCAAGCGGGATCTCCAATCGTAATCAGTCCTTCACTGACCAATCAGCATTCATTAGCAGAATGCTAGCGTGTTATGAACAACAACGACTCAACCTGTAAGAAATCGACAGGACACAAGTACTCGTTCATTCAACTTTTGACCTATAATCCATGTTGAACTTGCAAAAACTACAATCAAATCTGAGATTTCTCAACGACAATCAGGCGAAAGAGACAAATGTAGCCGTCTAGCTCCATAGAGTCCCATTCATTTTGCTCTGGACCGTGATCACCCCCAGTGGAACTCTGGTGGAACTGCAACCAAATTCGGTACAATGGGGCTGAATAGGGAGTGGAACAGCTTTCCGTAGACGGGCTTTGGATTCACCATGGTAACAACCACAAACAAACGGGTCGGTGGAAATACTTATGCGCACATACAGCAGGTTTGAACATGTATTTCGTTAACAGTGGCTGCTGCAAAAGAGAGAAAATTTGCGTGGGAGAAAATTGCTCCTAGAGTAAATGCGTATATTCCAATATGGTGTATATCATATTTAATCATAAGTATAATGTTACTGGTGAAATGGTATTGAACCTATAATCTATTTAATTTAGGTGCAATCCTGCGGGCGAAAAAGTACTAGGCCTACTAATCCCATTCTGAGGCTGCAGCGCCATCATTAACAGAATTATAATTCATAATCTTTTATTTCAAAAAGGTACATATGGATGGATTGGGTTTACATCATTCACCTGCAATACTGTGGAACTCCTTTTTACTGGCTCTTACTGGTTTGTGTCCAGGGAACACTACAAAAACATTTAAAACAAGTTTCAGAGCGAGTCACACTCTTCTGCTACAGTGGCTTTACTAATATGCTCCACATCACCAATGTTGTAAAGAACACTGCCGTTTGCAAAAAAACGTAATGTGACACAAATAACCTGCTGGGATGTAGAGCATGTCCACGATGGGTGACGTTGATATGAGGACGGATAAGGTTATGTAGGCTACATACAGTAACTGATAGACTGGGAACAAAAACGATACCGCTCACATAGGTAGTTATCGGGAAATTGAAATGCGTCAGGGCCTCAATATCATCTCCCGACGTATGTTTAACTCCCTGCGAAGTAATACAGCTTCTTCATCAACAGGATTGTCGACACAAGGAAATGCCATGTTAGAGAAAAAAACATTTTATAGTCTGCCTAACACGGTTAATAAACCAACACGTTTTTTATTCATGCCGATAACAAACTGCGCTAAAATGCGCCTGATACAGACTGAATGAATGAATGAGGAAATGAATGCGCGCTGTGTCAGAGGGAGGAGACTGAGAGAAACTCGAGGTCTCTTGAAGAAAACCTGCTCCCGACCAGGTTAGGTTCACAGACTCTGAGGTTAAGTTACCTCTCTTTCTGGGTTAACAAACTCAGAGTTTTCACTAAACCTGCTTTCTGAAACAGACCCCAGGCCTCAGCTGTACTCAGGAATCTCATGTACAGATGTATGTGTAGACTGAGTCATTCAACATCATAATTGCAACACTAGTGAACCCTGCAATGAGTGCGGTTAGGTTCACTTCAAGATTGTGGAACCACTGGCGTTTTAGTCCAAATGCTAATATCTGAACACTCTTTTTGTGTATTGTGGAACTCTGACTGTTGTAGTCATTTCTTATTGTATGTGTTTTGTCTTGTATTTGTCTGTCTTTTGCTATGTTTTGTATTGTGCTATGGACCAATTTTTTGTGTGTCCTGAATAAAGAATAAAGTAAAGTATAAACTGTGTGTGTGTGTGTGTGTGTGTGTGTGTGTGTGTGTGTGCGTGTGTGCATGTGTGTGTGTTATCTGGTAGCTTGTTGCCGTTTTATAGGTTGTAAAATGTACAGTTAGATAAAATAATAATCCAGAGATAAGGACAGGAAAAGACAGGAGAGGATGGCTGGGATAGAGGCAAATGATCTCTGTCAAACAACGATGTTTTCTGACTGCTGCTTTATGATGGTCACAGACTTAGCTAAAATGCACATCAAGTGTAGCTGCTGAAAAGAGAAGGAACTCTTCTTATTTACTTTCTTCCTCCAGATTCTCTTCTGCCTTTCTATGATTTTCTGTGTGCTGTAAGCCCTCCGATGAAGTTTATTGTTTATTATTTGTTTCCTTAACAGCAAGCAGGTAGGATAATATGATTAACTGTTTTTTTTGTAAATCATGGGTTAGTCATCAAAGTGGTTCACAGACTGATTTCACTCTAATGTACTTAACAGATGAGACAGAATTACTGAACATCTGACAGTCTTTAATTCTAACAAGATCGATGTCTTCGGGGGAAATGCGTCCATGTGCGATCAACGCAAATGTAACCATTTTAATGTATACTGCCGTATGTTACACGTCAGCGTGTTCTGTCTTTTGTTCTGATCTGTGTGCTTGGTAACATGCACAAACAGGACCAAGCCAGGCTGCAACAACAAATCAGGACAGTTGGAACAATCATAGGCACTGACCAAGAAACAGCCACTAGCCTGTATACCAAACCAAAAAACGTTTACATGGTAGTACCCATCCACTTCATTCCAAATTCAGCTGCAGCAGCAACCTGACCCAGAAAAAGGGACTTCTACAAAATCAAATCAAACCAAGTAGATACAAAAGCTCTTTTATTTCTCAAGCCATCAGCCGATATAACATACAACAGCCAGTCACTTGCACTTTTATATCAAATTTCAAATGTTTACTGTTGTGGATTGACTGTTTTTGTTTGACTTTGTTTATTCGGTCTTAGTCTATAGCCACGACGTTCCACTTCTGGGATTGCTCTCGTTCTGCCGGTAATTCCGCCAGATGCCACTCTTTTCGGATATCCGTTACCTTCCGCTTTCTTTGTGTTGTAATTTTAAACTCCGGTCAATTTCTGAGGACTATGGTTAAGTGCTCCTCAGATCTTTGCAGGGTAAATCCAGACAGCTAGCTAGAATATCTGTCCAATCTGAGTTTTCCGTTGCACGATTAAAACAACCTTTGAACGTACACATGTTCCACCAAAACAAGTTCCTTCCCGAGGCTATTTTGCAGCGGCACCGTGGCTCCACTCGGCGCTTAGCACCGCCCAAGACGATTGTGATTGGTTTAAAGAAATGCCAATATGGGCACCTAGGTAGTTCACCTGGTAGGGTGCATGCCCATATATAGAGGTTCACTCCTCGACTCCGAACTGCGGCCCTTTGCTGCATGTTATTCCCCCTCTGTCTCCCCTTGGCTGGGTTGTTCACTATGTCATGGTGCAATAAGTACGTTATTGGGGTTATGCAATATGTTAGTGGTGCAATACCAGGGCTGTTGGATTGTTCAATATGTCATTGTGTACTGCATATGTTATGTGGAAATGTGTCATTTGTGCAATATGTAGGCTATTTGGGTTGTGCATTATGTCATTTGTGCAATATGTAGGCTATTGGGGTTGTGCAATATGTTAGTTGTGTAATACAGAGGCTATTTGGGTTGTGCGTTATGTCAGTGCATTGTGTCATTTTGTGCAATGCGTACACTGTAAAAAAGTACAGACCCATTTAGTTATGTCCACTTATTTCTTATTTTTAACTGAACGAGCTTATACAAGTTGTGGATTTTGAACTCAACTTTATGAGTTTTTGAAAGTTAAACTTGCATTTATTCATTGGGTCGACTATTTAAATTTTTTGTCAGATATGTATGTGTTGATTGACCTTGGGTATGTAAGTTAAGTTATCAGCTGAAAAAAAAAACATGTGTGTTGCAACAAAAAAGAGTCTTCTTTCACGGCAAAGTTAAAGCATGGACACAATAAATTAATTATACACCGCAGATAAGTGATGTAGCCTATTCAAATTTCAACTAAAATATAACATGCGTTGTGGCAAACAAGAAAGCACTAGTGCCACCGGCGGAGGGAGTACCTGTCGACGGCTTGTGAATTGTGAATTTGCAAGGCGGTAAATAGAGTTGTGTTCAAATTTGCTTTAAAGTTTGCAGTTTGTTCAAAATACAAATATAACTTTATGAATTCTGTTCATTAAACGTGTCTGCTTAGAATGTAGTGTTTTGTTGCCTGGTAATTGTCATTGTTGTGCTGGTTTACATTTGTTAAGTGACTGTTACGTTTGATAAGAAGAGCTGGAGTATTGCAGTGCTAGATTTTGAGCAGTAATAGGCTTCCTTCAGCTATTAAGCTACAGTGTGTCACTTCACTAGTGGCCCTTTTGTGTCAAGTGATGCAAGATCTGCGGCTTTAGAGGGGCCCCTATTTTCCACGGGCACCCAACCACCCAAGCTATCTCAGCTATGAATGTGGTATTGTTGTTTTAACTTGAAACTGTGAGTTGTAATAAAGCAGGAAAGTATGTCTGTTATACTAGGCAAGGAATGTTTCTTGCATTATTAAAGAAAATAAATGATTTGTTTTAACTTAAAGTATGAAGTTAAACCAAGTAATAAAAAGTTAAATCAACTAAAAGAACAACTTTAACAAAACTAGAACACTGTAGTTACATCAACCTCATTAACTTTAATTTCTAAGTTGAAACAAAGGCAGTCTTCAAGTTGAGTGAACTTTGATTTTCAAGGCAGCAGGTGAACTTGCATTTCCAAGTTAAACTACCTTGAATTTTCTTACAGTGTACAGGGTTGTTCAATTAAAAACTGCCACTGAAAGGAGTTAATGTGCTTACTATATAGGTACATTTATATATACACATTTCTGTATTTTGTGTTGTCTTTGTAAAGCTGCGGAACAGACAGAGTCCAAAACACATTTCCCTTCAGGGACAATAAAGTATAGCTTATCTTATCTTTCATGTCTTTAGCTGTCCTATAAAATCAAAGGCCTAAAATGTCTACAAAAAATATATTTAAAAAAAGAAGAAATGCCAATAAACCAGAGCAGATTATTCTCCCATCCCAGAATACTGGTGTAGACTAGCCAGTCCCTCATCCGCAATGCTGTGGAGGAAGGTCTGGCAATGCGAGACAAATTCTGTCTCAATGTGATAAAATGTTTTTTTTTATGATTATAGTGAGGTCTTATTTTGATATTTTATATTTGTTTTGACTGTGGGCAGTGTCTGGAGCACTGGATCGATCACATTTTCCTGTGTGGGATAATAAAGTTGATCTGAATCTGAAATTTGGCGCAAACATCCACTGGGACTCAAGGAGGAACTGAAACTAAATATGGTGCTTGCTCTGCGGAGAATTGGATAGATTTGAATGCCATCAGAATTTTGTGGCAGGCAACCCGTCTGCAGAGAGCGTGTATGCGTCCAAAAGGTGTGACAATAGAAGATGACGGGCAGCTTGAAGCGAGGCATCTCAGCCACTATCAGATCTGCCATAATCCATCAGCGCTGATGTTCTTCTGCTGCTGCTTTCATGATTCTGACTGCAGACAGCTTCTAGCTGATTGGATCTTGATAGTGTAGTAGATACAGTATTAGGGGACCACTAAGGTCTATATAAAAACATCCAAAGAGCACCATGTCATGGGACCTTTAATGGCACTCCTATGACTTCACAGAATGCACCAATAGTCCTGAGAAGCCACATGAAAAGGCCACATGATGTTCAGTAATATTCAATCAAGCAAGTTTGAACTGTGCAAATGAAGTTCATTTTCTTGTACAAAACTTTGGTAAACTTCAGAAAATAGTTCAGGTGCTGGTATATGCACAGTTTGTAGTTAGAAGAAAAAAGTATAAAAGCACAGGAACAAGCTTTGAGGAGTTTATTCAAATAATTCATAATTTGCCACGAGTCACAAGTTAGGTTTAATGATTGGGCACGATTTCACCCGTCAAAAGGACATAATGTTAAAAAATGCAAATAAGAGCCAAATGAGATCGTCTTTCATTTTGATGCCACATACACATGCTAACACGCAGACATACAGCGTCCAAAATAGAAGCAGCATCTCACTATCGGGTAGTCCATCTGTGAGCAGGAAGTGAGGCGGTTTAACTTCAGTGGGATGGGGGGGGGGGGAAATCGGCTCCAATACTCCGTAAGATGAAATCATTTTCATTCATCTCTAACAAAACAAGCTCTGTTTGGAGAAAGGAAGGGATTTTCTTTGTTTTCTTTAAAACCAGTGCTTGCTATATCATAGGAGTCTGCATTGACACACAGAGACAGCACTGAGGCTGAGTAACATGGACAAAATTAATATTGCAGCAGTATATTGAAGAACCATGTTAAATTAATAAACTGAACTGCATAGCCCTATAACATATGATTAAAAAATGTCTACTAATAATAGTCCCTCATTTGTGTTCCCCCTTTGTGAATCTTTGATTTAGTAATATCAAGTCTTTTAGCATAGTGACATAACTGAAAGATTAGCTGTAGATACTGAGGTCCAGATTTAGAGGAAAGAACACTCTATTTAACCTGAATGACCAAATCAGAGAGTCAACATTGAGCATTGCCAGTAAGATAATACAAATGACAAATTTTGGGGGGGATTTTTTTATTAGACCTTCCAGGAGATTGTGCCAGGTCATTGCATGAAAATATGTTTTTGTTCAGAACCGCTCCTGCTGCATCATTCACAGCAAAATAGCAGAAACATGAAAGCCAGAACATTTTCTGTCCTAGAAACCCAGCTCATGCCCATGAAGGGGCTGCAGGACACCAGTCTGGATTAATGCTAAAGTATGCTGGTTTGTGGTTCGGACGGTCAGTCAGTGTTTTCAAAGGGGAGTTTGTGCAACAAATTCAATGTTTAAGGCCTTTTTTGGCCATCTGAATAACATTACATACTGTATGTGTGTTCATTTGTCACTATGTGGTCAGTATTTTACATTTCCTGAGAAGCAAAGACACTCCAGTGGAGTGTCTCAGGTTTCTCAGACATTTGTTCAATGTTAAAAGGAGGAATGAATTTGGCTCAGTACCCTTTTACCACTGTTAATGTTTGGATTGTTTGTGTTTGTGTTTGTGTGTGTGTGTGTGTGTGTGTGTGTGTGTGTGTGTGTGTGTGTGTGTGTGTGTGTGTGTGTGTACTGTGTGTATGTATGTATGTATATACTGTGTGAATGCTCAGTTAATCCAATCAATTTGTATTTGTTTTGGTGCACTGGTGTCAGCTGACGGTCTGTTGTACCCCTTGATGTTTTCATTCGGTTTGGTCTCAGGAAGAGTATCTTCAATTTGTAATCATTTGAGTTTTTGGAAACAAACTATCTCTGAAATGAGGGCACCAGATATCCATTTACCACCCGGAGAAAAACTAATTTCAGCGAGGAGGGAAGAAGGGACATTGTTTATAGAAGTTTGTAGAATAGAGTAAAAGTCAAAATATGGGTCTTGATGTATAATTAATATGGCCGTGTGTCCACAACCATCAACACAAATCAAACGACTGTAACATATGGCAGGGTGCTCCATGGATATCAAGAGTGGTTCTGCTTCCTGCCTCTGCTTTGTTTTAAGGACCACATGTTTAGGTGCTCCTACATTATAAAAACTGGATCCAGCATACTTGGAATTTATGTCCTAAGTTGTACTCTTCGAGTCCTAGTTGACCTGTCCAACAGCTTTGTTGTACTGGAAACTCTGAAGTCCTTACTGGCCCAGATTCCAAGGAGTCTTTATGAATTCACTCTGCCAATTAGCCGATAAATTTCCCTTGAGTGCTGGAGCTGTCCAAGCAACGCTTCAGTCTGTACTTGTTGTTCTATTTATGTGTGCATGGACGCACAACTATTGAAGAGTGTGTAAAGACAGATGTAAAATATTATTAATTTTAATAAAAGTATTTAGCACTTTATCAGTTTATCCGTGACTCCTTGTGTTCAGACTGAAGTTTCCAAAAGTACAATATCCCGATGCATGGTAATGTTAAGTATAGGCTACACAGTTTGTAATAATGGGCTAAAACATGTGAAACCTGCAGTGAGTAAGTAAGTAAGTAAGTAAAATGTATTCATAAAGCACCTTTCACAGACATAAGTGACAGTGCTTTACAGGGGTATAGCACAAGAAACACAATACAGAGGGAGTAGTACAGTCTCTTTGGTGACAAATAAGTAGTTTGCTTCGAAAGAGCAAAACTAGCTCCTCCAGTAATATCTTCAGTGTTCCTGTGGGATAACACACCTTATCTTCCCTTCCCATCAGCGCTCCCTCCTCACTACTTCAGCTCCCAAAGCCAAGAGATAAGAGTGAAATCTGATTATTTAATGTCCCCGAAAAGATATTAGCGCTAAATTAAAAGAACACAAACTGTATCTGCATCTGTTGTCTATCTGTTTTGAGGTCACATTACAGAGCAGATGACAGGACAGCAATGTTGTTTTACGACTGAGAAGGAGACAGGGAATTTTAGCTATTAAAGTGGTGTAGCAAGGCTGCAAGCAGCGAGTGTAACTGAGATGTTAGAGTCTAGAGCACACGCGTCGAACTCAAGGCCCGCGGGCCAAATCCGGCCCCTCACAGATTTTGATCTGGCCTGCATATCAGTTTTGGTTTACAATAGATTTTGGCCCACCTAGTTTTTGTCGCTTTTTCTTCGTTTCTGTTGCTTTTTAAGTTTTTGGGCGCTTTCTTCTATGATGGCTAAAAACATTTTTGCTGACTTTTTTAGGACTTTATGTCGACCAAACTGTGAGTGAGAAGACTATACGAGACATGCAATAATACAGTCAAAGATATTTAACTTTTTGGATTAAATAAAAGCATGTCAATAAACCCGTACATGTCTGGCCCTTGATGTGATTCTCATTTTCCAGTGTGGCCCTTAGTGAAACTGAGTTTGACACCCCTGGTCTAGAGGCAAAGATTGATTAGATTATGTTCCTTATACATATGTATTATTTCTTGGTATGGTCATTAGGCTTTAATGTTTAAATACTCTTGAAGCATGCATGAATCCTTAACATGGACAAGTACTAAATGCAGCTTTGACACAATTACAAAAAATATGGTTCTCATACAAAAACAAATACCTAAAGATTTATAAAATTCCTGTTTAACTTAAAATGAAGGACTTGCTTGTTGTTTTTAAATCTATTTAAAAGAAAATACCGTTTCCTCAACTCCTGTGTGTTGTCAACAGTCGGCCAAAATACACGAATGACTGCATAAACAACAAATTAAGCAATAAATATAGTTTCAAAAACCTCATCTGAAATGCCTGCTAAAACCTCCTCTTTCCTCTAAAAGAACTAAAATCAAAACCAAAATTTCTCCTTTCCCACGATTTTTTCTCAAAGCATGCAGCATTTTGATGCGTATTTTGATCTAATGCTTCAATTTGTCAGACTGGAATTCAGCCACAGATCAAACTAAACTGACGGATAAGAGCAAATCTGGCAGCATAAAGGCGCCAGATGCCGTTATGAAGAGTAAGTTGAATACATGACCCTGTGCTGGGCTGTTTTTAACTTGTTTTTTTTCTAAAGGGGTGCTTCTCAGGAAATATGGCATGTTTCCAGTGAAAGAGCTTGAGCTGAAGAAATTATAATTAATAGAACACCTTAAAAGTATTTAAGTTATTGGACGGCATTGAAAGTACAGGAGATTTGTGTTGATCCAGCCACAGTTTTTTCACTTTTTGTCAAAAAGTACAACAGCTGGTGTATCCGTTTACGACACAGCCAAGCAAACATTGTTTTAATAAGGAAGTCAGTCAATAATGATTGAAACTGAGATCTGATTTCATGCTGCACATGGCGCGAGTCATTTCCCACACAACAGCAGACAGTGAAGTTGGTTATCTTGGAGGTGTGAAGCAAATAACCGCTCACTGTGCTATCACTCCCATCACTGCATCACTCCCTGCAATATTACAATATCAGCCAAAATGACCGTGTCTTGTTTTGTAAACACATTTTTAAAGAGCGTATATGCTAAGCGCTGTGACAAATACATTTTGTTTATTGTGGCTGTTTCACAATAAGAGCCAGTTGAATGCTTTTAACGTAAAGCAGTAGCAATAGGAACTGTTTGGTGTGAATTAGCAGCAACGCCGCAAAAATGCCCTCTTGGATGGTAGATTAAACATGTTAAGTGCCCCCTAGGGTGCCCTTAAATGGAGAAAACATGATAAAAGTGCCATCTAAGTCGCTGCCCAGTAGAGAAAATGTGAAGAAGTGCCATATAGAATGCCCTACATGCTAGAAAACTTTCTGCGCGCTGGTGCCCTTTTTATTTATTTTGGCCCCTGCCCCTCAGACAGCCTGAGTCTGTGTAGGCTGATCATTTCCTGTGAATCATGTGTGATTGAAGGTAATTTTAATCCAGGGTGGGAGTGGCAAACTCTCCCCCTCAGACTAAATTAAAAGAGCTTTTTAGAGAGGTTATTACTGAATGTAAATACATGAAATGGCTATTGCTAAAAAAAAAAATAGAATAGTGTCAAAAATGGGGTTTTGTCATGTTCTTAAATCTGCCTTAATAAATCTTAAACGGCTCTGCTGTCCTCACCTCTGCTGCTTATGCTGTAGTGTCAGATTAGAAACAAACATATTTGGAGATTCCCATTAGAGAAAATACCATTTCACTGTTTCAGGTTTTTATTTTTATCATAATTGACAGCTGACACAGCCTCACAAAACGTTTCACTGCCCTTAAACTAAAGGAAATGATGGAAGATGACATGTATTGCAAGAAAATTCCCCTCTCACATTTTCCTTTTTCCACCCAAATTGCACAGTGAAAAAGCAGAAAGCTAGACAGATTAGAGGAGACACAAGGGGAAGCTCTGGTGGGGGTTAACCACTAAACCATCTCTGGACAAGCATTAGCCCTGCGGTTTCTTCATAAACCTGATGTTATAAGATTAGAACTAACATGTCGGAAAATTCCCATACTCTCTTTCTCCTCCCCCTTCATTATTTTTTACTCTGGGAATGTTCTCTGGGGGGAAAGGGGGTGTAGCAGTTTACATTTTTGCATGCTACAGGTGAAACCTGTCAAATTAAAGTTACACTGCTTGTGGTTAAAAGCTACTGCATTGAAAGTCAGAGGGAAGATATGTGCAAATATACAGTATATGCACATATATTTAATGTGTATGTGTTATCATTGAATATATGTAGTCAAAACATCTGCTTCAGGCCTTCAGGATCAATTTTAAAGCTACAATGCGTAGTTTCTGCCGCCCCCATGTGGCATTCTAAGTAATGACAACAAAACTGTTGGACGCGTCCACATGATATAAGCCTTACGTGACCGCGCACCGAGGAGGACATGGAGGATTAAAAAAACATGATGGCCTCTTCAGAAAAAGTAACTATCTTATCTAGAGTTTCTGAGCGTGGGAAAGTCACCGGATGACACAATCTTCTGAACATAGCCATACTGACAAATACAGAGAGAGTTGTGTGGAGCTGATAGTCTTAATTAGCTTTGTAACAACTCATTTGGCAATGGCTTGAATGTAACGGACATCCATTAATATCAAAAAGTTACGCACTAAAGCTTTAAGGATAACTTTTTCGTGTTTTATTTTGAAAAATACCATATATGTAAGTTCAGCAAAGTGAACTGTGACTCAACTAAATGTGAATTAATTTGGGGTGATAAGAAGTATAACCAACATATTTGCTCTATTAAACCTACAAAATAGTAATTTTCTGCCGCTAAGGGTCTCTCAATCAAAACAATGGATGTAAACACATCCTCCGGCACCTGGACTCCGCAGGAACCTACGCCAGTCCGCAGGAACCTACGCCAGGATCCTGTTTGTGGACTTCAGCTCTGCCTTTAACACCATCATCCCGGCTCTGCTCCAGGAGAAACTCTCCCAGCTAGGCATGCCTGACTCCACCTGCAGGTGGATCACTGACTTCCTGTCTGACAGGAAGCAGCATGTGAAGCTGGGGAAACACGTCTCCGACTCACAGACCATCAGCACCATATCGCCCCAGGGCTGTGTTCTTTCCCCCCTGCTCTTCTCCCTGTACACCAACAGCTGCACCTCCAGTCACCAGTCTGTCAAGCTTCTGAAGTTTGCAGACGACACCTCCCTCATTGGACTCATCTCTGATGGTGACGAGTCCGCCTACAGGTGGGAGGCTGACCCCCTGGTGACCTGGTGGCAAGCAAAACAATCTAGAGCTCAACGCTCTAAAGACAGTGGAGATGGTTGTGGACTTCAGGAAGAACCCAGCCCCACCTGCCCCCATCACCCTCTGTGGCTCCACAATTGACACTGTGGAGTCTTTCCGCTTCCTGGGAACTACCGTCTCCCAGGACCTCAAGTGGGAGCTGAACATCAGCTCCCTCGTGAAGAAAGCACAACAGAGGATGTACTTCCTGCGGCAGCTGAAGAAATTCAACCTGCCAAAGACAATGATGGTGCACTTCTACACAGCCATCATTGAGTCCATCCTCACATCCTCCATCACCATCTGGTACGCTGCTAGCACAGCCAAGGACAAGGGCAGACTGCAGCGTGTCATTCGGTCAGCAGAGAAGGTGATTGGCTGCAATCTGCCGCCGCTCCAGGACCTATACGCCACCAAGACTCTGAAGCGTGCTGGAAAGATTGTGGCAGACCCCTACCACCCCAGACACTAACTCTTTGAGACACTACCCTCTGGCAGGAGGCTGAGGTCCATCAGGACCAAAACCTCACGTCACATGAACAGCTTTTTCCCCCTCCGCCACTAGCCTTATTAACAAGGCCCGGAAACCACCCTGACTCTCCACCTTCATGCCACTGTTCTTTCTCTGCTGTAATGCTCTTTGCTCTTTATTTTTTATTTATATCTTTATTTATTCTTTATTTTTAACTTAATACATACTGTGTAAATATACTTATACTTATATTGTTTGTACCTATACTTATATTGTTTAATATTCCATCTAAAAAATGTGTGACGTGCACCAACAACACCAAAACAAATTCCTTGTATGTGTTAAAAAACGTACTTGGCAATAAAACTTTTTCTGATTCCGATTCTGATTCTAAACACAGACTTTTGATGACGTCGTGAAGTGGCGTGGGATTATGGGAGTTGTAGTTTTCATTCTTAAACACAATCCGATTAAATTATATCTGTTCACATTTGGGTTTATCCATTACAGTTTTAACCATGTTACGTTTATTAATGTTTATTCACGTTTATTCATGTCATTCTGATAAAACATAATTACGCACATAATCACATAATTATAATTACATCATTACGTTTTTTCTTGATTGGATTTGTATTGGTACTTGACCAGTTAGGGAGCAAGCAAGCTAACAATAGCCAGCAGCTAAAACCACGATATCACAATATATTTCAGGTCAGTGTCACTTTTTGGATGTTTTCAGCACTGGGGTGGGGGTTTAATCTAACGTTGGTCAACACCGCTGAGAGACTTAGTTCGCGGCTGGGGCTGGCCGCCGAGTAGCTTTGTGGCTGGCCTAGCCTCGGCCCCGGAGATACTCGGCGGCCGAGTATCAACTACATCCATGGGAAAACTTTTTCTTCCAATGGCTGCCAGAATTCTCTTCACCTTTTTTCTTAACTTAGTTAGTCATTTTGGTGCCTAAACTTAACCTTTGTTGCCGCAGGACAGTCACTATTTGTCGATCAAACTTAACTGTAAAGAAGACCGCTAAACGCGAAAGGGGGGGGCGATTTCGGCGGCCTGCTGGCTGGGTTCGGATTGCTATGAGTTAATATTATCGGCTGGCTGCTGGCTAACTGTGGATGGGTCGTGTCCCCGGGGCTGTTGTTCACTCTCATCACGACTGAAGTCCGTTAGCACCAGGCTGGGATAGCTGACTTAATTAGCTTTAAATTAGTTGTCTATCTATACAGCTAATGTTAACTTTAGCTGGCGAACGTAATCGAGGATTAGCCCAGTGCTGTTTAACGTTACATTGGTCAAAACAATTATACTTAAAATAACTTCATGAGCGTGTTGAATGATGTTGTAACCTTATAACGTTCCCCACCAAGCATTAGCATGAGCTACTTAGCACATAACGTTAAGTGATTGATATTGAAATGTATCATCAAATTAAGTCTCTGCTGTATTACTGTGTTGTAAGTGACACGTAATCAATGACAAAATGATGCTGTGTGGCAGAAAGCAACCTGTATTACAGTTACTGATTATTATTCTTTCTGTGACATTGTATGATTTACAATTCCTCTCGAACGTATCATCTGGGTTCCCGTGTTTTGAGGGACGTTAGAGTAACTAGAGGGGTCAAACGTTTTATGATGCCACTGACAGGCGACTAAATGAAACGTGCCGTGTCATTAAAATAAAATAAACAGATTTCACTGGGTTTGAACATTGTTGAAAACATTTGGGATAGTGTTAAGTAGACAACTCAACAAAGTATGTTGTTTTTAGACTTTTTAGTGTAGAAATGCTACATATTGTACCTTTAAGCAATATATTAGTGTTTTGGTCAACTGTACATGTGAATTTAAATGTGAGTCAATCTAAAACCTTCATTGTGTAATTTTTTTAGTTGATTCTTAGCAAAAAACCCTTTGTTCTTTCACAAATATATGCTCATTCATGTGTAATTACTTCCACCAACTAATCAAAGTATTAGTATTAGTAAAGCGTAGAATCTGCCATTTAGAATCATTCAGAATACATACGAGCGAGTCGCTGGAATGACGGCCAGCACGTTGCGCCTCCATCTTTAAAATACATTAGCCAAAGAGGGACATACCTCCGCCTTTCGCCCTTTTACACTCAGTGGCATCCCGCACCATGACGAATGCCAGGGGGAGATGACTCGCCAGGGAAGCGAAAAAGAGAATTAAAACGACAAGACGAGATGCAAAGGAACAAGACCAAAGTTAATATTGGAGTGTCTAGAACAGCTGCGTGTAAACGATGGAGATACTAAGAGCTAATTTCGGGTCCGGCCACCGTAGCAGTTAAAACGTGATCGGAATAGGAGAGGCTAGAAAGTAATATTCAGTTGGTTGTCGTATACAATTTCACCGCTAGATGGGAGAAATTCTTACACAATGTAGCTTTAAGCTGCAGGATGAAACTCAATCCAAAATGCCCCCCAGATGTTAAGGAAAGCATTAATTTAATTATGCAAAATGTAAGCATGAATTTGTTTATGACTGAATTAATGTGGTTTTGATCTTCATCCCTACAAAGTAGGGTAATGTAGTTTTCCCAATATGCCGTGCAGGGTCAAATCTCTGGATCAGCAGGGTTTTGTTTAGCCTCATAAAATGAGAAAACCCTACATAGCTTTGCAGGAGGTTCTATTCGAGGATTTCTGCATGACAATCTAATTAAAATAAATGCACTAAAGCCCAAATCTCCCTCAAGGCAGTAAGGAGAGCTGCAGCTGGCAGAAGTTTGTTGTTGACTAGAATTTACTCTTTGCAGTGGTGTCAGGATCTCGATCTTGGCTGATAATTGACAGATTCAGACTTTTTCTTCAGTATCAGAGTCATCTAGGTGATTGTTGTCTGCACAGTGAACAGGAACTGCTAGAAGCCAAAGCAGCATCACTTTCCATTATGCAGATGTGCCAAAATGTAAACAAACACCACAGAGGTGTACTTAGTAAGTTAGTTCAATATTCAGACATTCAACCACATTTATTCTCTGTAACTTTTCATCCGTTTTCACCAGATTAGTTGTGCAGTGTGGAATAAAGCTGACTGATGTTGCAGGGGTGTTGTTGACACAAGACAGGCAACTGACAAGCTAAAGTTAGGGACCTTCTCAAAAGTGCATGCTAATGGGACGAAGAAGCTTATATTTTCATATTGTTTTGTTGGCAGCTAAATATGAAGAGAATGAATGACAATTGAATGCAGAACAGAACAATTTCTAACAACGCCCAGTATAATCTGAATATTACCAGATATTTTTGGGACGTAAACAGATACAGAGAGTAGCTTTGCATTACACCCCTAATTTATACTTATTTAAGGATAGTTAGGCATTTCTCATATCCCATTTCAGTAACTGCTCATACACTGCATTCTTTTTTAGGGTGCGTGCATAAAGGCTTGATTATATTCCGGAACGGACTCACACACGGACAGCTGCAGACACCACGGACGTATTATAGTAGCGCTGTTTATTCATTCCGCTTGGTTAGGGTTAGTTGTCCACGTTCCAAACATGCACAGTAGATCGCTATGCTACCACTTGTAGCGGAGTGGCTGCGGGGACATGTCCGAACAAGTCAGCGCGGTCACAATAAAATTGGCGGTGCACTGATGACCACATTTACAGTCCGCATACCCCAGCGGGCCGTTTGTGGACAGTAACATTTCAGCTTAACATCCATCCACAGATAAAAAAATAAAAAAAAGCCTTTAGGTAAACTCTGGCCCATGAACAGTTATGTTTGTTGATTTGCTCCGTTCTTGTTAATTTACCCAATAAATACATAATAAATTGCTATAACACCAGGACATTGACATGTAACTTGATCATGCAAACACGTAAAACACAAGTGAAAATAAAGTTTAAATGCCAAACTGTATCCTAAATATCTGTGAATGAGCTTTGGCAAAAAATAATTAATAAAAATATCTGAAAAAAAATCGGGGCTGGTTTGATGCACTGTGTGCAGTTTACGTAAAACGGGCAGGCTTTGTGGGTAATGAAGTTCTAATTGACAAAATGTTGGGTACTGTAGTTTTAATAAGATGAACAAACAAAGGAAAGGTTGACAGAAAACACTACAATCTACTGCAATTCAAGCAACACCTTATGTATCTGTATTCCTCTGCAAAGGACTTCAATGATGTGATTTTTCAACCCTCCTAAAACATTGGGTACTACTGTTATGTTTTATAGAAAACATAGTGCTGCCCAGGGTTACTTTGTTTTTCATCACAAGAATGAAACATTTTTATTGAACGCATCTGTCATATTTAGCTTCAGCGTCTTCGCTCAAACCACTCAGTAAAGGTCAAGGAAAGACTGTGGTCTTGGTTGAGTATTTAAAGTCAACTTGAGTTAACTTCAACTTGCATCTTTAATCATGGTGACTATTCACTACAGATTTTTTTTCTGACCTTAAGCGAGAGTTTTGGTATCCTAATCCAAACCATGCCTGGGCTGTAGGACTCTAACCCCGGTCTCTGATGACACATTCTTGTGCTTTTTACACCCAACCATCCACCCTAAGCAACACTTCCTGCATTGGAACAAGATGTTGCTGCCATTACATTTCCTCCAAAACATATTTGCCAATGCAAATTAGTGGTGTATAAATGTAATTTGTAGGGGACAGCGTTACATTTTCATGGGGAGGATTTGGACCTCTGATCCATGGGTGTCAAAGACACCACACTGCTGGAAAGTTACCTTGACATTACTCTCCATTCTCTTAGTGGAAAGCTCAACTTAAAAACCTTTTTTTTAAATGTCCGTGCACATTCCCCAAAATAGCATTTGGCAAAAAATTGCTGTTTATGGCTATGAATTCCTAGCCTCGTGAGACCGTCCTGATCTCGCGAGCTCCAGTTTTCCACTTGCAGATCAGTCTGGCATCTTGAGACAGAGAAAATTTGGAGCCGTTCGCCAAACGACCGACCAATCAGCGTTGGTTTTGAGGCGGGTTTAAGTGTGACGCAACGAGAAGCGACTGTTCAGTCTAAACAGCATGGCGGCTTCCACGGATGAGATGAGCGTAGCTATCACATTTTTAACAAATTTTAAAGTTACTGTATGTAGAATTTCTACGCGATTATAGCATGGCATTCATTTTTGTAGAAAAGGCAAGAACTTCAGCCACTGGTCGGAAGAACAATAATTTTAGCTGGTGTCAAGTTGCTCTTTAGATGTGTAGGGACTACAGAGTGTATTCGCAGTGACACGATAAGGCATCACAGAGCGTGTGTGCTAAACTAACTGGCAAAATACTTTTGTAGCTTGCTTTTTTGTAATCTGTACAATCTGCTGACAAACATCTTATCTTCAGTAAAAGGCCAGTATTAGCCAGATATATGTAAGCCCTATTTGCATGGGACTGGTATTACCAGGGGACCTCATGTGATTTAGAAATGTCCACAAAATTCCCCATGTCCCCAGGAAATACTAGTCTAAAGTTTCTAAAGGAAAAAAATATATGCGATTATTGAATTTTTGTCACAATATCTAGTACTTGTGCATTTGGGGTACTTAGAAACCCTAAATCTGTCAAGGCTGTAAAACCACCAGAACATCATGCACAAACATTCATCAGATTATAAACAAATACATTTTGCTGCTGTTTTCTTGAGCTCAGTCAACAGACTAATGACAACAGCAGACACTAAAATCACTAAATATTTTCCTTTTTGCTAAGTTAAGTACTAAGAATTATTACTTTAAATAAACTGTCACCACAAAAACAAATGCTAAAATGTCCTTTTTGCCATTTTTAAACTATTACTGCTTGTGTGCTTCCCCCCGTCTCCCTCCTCTTCCTCCCTGTTCGCGAAGGACTTTGCTCCCTACTTTGAGAAGAATGTTGACAGTAGTTCCCAGTCGTTATTTACTCATTTCCCATGCCTTCTCTCTCTCCCTAACTCTTCCCTGCTTATTTCTGCCAGCAGAGCTATGAAACGCGTTAAGGTCAAAAGTCTTGAGCTTAACTTTTCCTCCACTTTTTCTTACAATACCAATTCGTTTTTTTTTATTATCTTTTGTTTTAATTGCATTTATTTTATTCTGCCAGTCCGTGTGATGGCAGATTTTATAGTAGTATTATGAGGCTTAAAGTGTCCCAACCTCTACTATATAATGAGGTAATTCAATTCCATGAAAATCTTAAAAGGTCCCATTTTGTGTTGGGGGGGGAGAATTGGTCCAGGTTGCAAATTGTATGTTGTTAAAAAATATATAAATTGTTAAATCACAGAAAAAAAAGGTCCCATATTGTAAAAAATTAGATATCATGTCTTTTTTTTAAATATGAAGCAGGTTGAGGTGCTATATAAATACTGTGAAAGTATCAAAAGGCAATATCCACAGAGAAATGCGCACAGCTTGTAATGGTGCCTTTCAACGAGCCGCCAGGACTTCCGTGGGGTTATGATCTCACAACTATACCATATATTGGTAGAAAGTGGCGCTACAGTGCAGTTACAGTCATTCATAATTCGGAAACGCTGACCAATCAGAGCAGACTGGACTTTTTCGGGAGTGGGTTTAAAGAGACAGGCGCTGAAACGGAGCGTTTCAGGCAGAGGGTGACTACAGGTATATCAGACAGACTGTATGAGAAAAAAAAGAAGTGTTTTCTTTTAACAATAAAGCATGTTAACATGTTCTAGTAGAAACCCCAAATACAAGTATGAACCTAAAAATGAGCATAACATGGGACCTTTAAGGATCATAACTTTATTAGGTAAGGCTCCATTAAAGTTTGCTAAAAAAAAAAAATCTCTGTCTCTTTTTCAGATTGTCCCTTCTGCCAAACCGGAGCTACAGCGACAACGGGCAGACAATACTGGCCAACGAGCAGTACTAGGACTCTCTTGGACAACTATGAGGATGTCCTTGACAGAGCTGTGATATCATCAGCTGATGTGAGGGACCTTCAAGTTAGTTTCGAGACGAAGACTTCATGGCCTCTTTGATTTCAACAGCCTAATGTTAACTGACCTGTTTATGAGAAGGTTGTCTCACCTGGATATTCACTCTTTGATCTAGCATCAACATATGACTTCTTTTTTTTTTTTTTTTTTTTAACAAACAGTTGGTGCTGTTTAGGGTTAGAGGCATCAGACAAGTGCAGAAACTCAGATCTGACTCTTGGGGAACGAATGAGGCATATTGGTGCAGAACTAAAATACTAGTTGTAGAGTACATTGCCAATGTGTTTCCATGTTCTCGCTCTAAAACGTGAAGAACTGTTCTTCTCAGTCAAACAACTAGATCACAGGAGGTGAAGATCGAGTCAGCGGTCCAGTGCCACAGATCTCAGAAAACTAAAGCAGACTACAAGCCAAACTCTGGCTAACATGAGGGCTGGAGTAAGAGGCCTCTTATCATAGTTATAAGCCGAGCTAACTGCCAGCTGGTCACACAGGTGACTGCAGGTCTCGTTAGATTAAAGTTCAGTTTATTGTACAGAAGTTTGTATTCTTGTCTTTTACCAGCATCAACAGGACTCTGAAACTGCTGAATGTAATGTCGTAAGTGGACGTTTTTATTCTTACCCTTCATTTTAAATTCCATTTTGAAATAACTGCAAACAAAACACGAAAGGCCGAGGGTAATTTTGTCATGAAATACAGCATCATAAAAACGGTTCGTTGAACATTGTGATGAAACACTTGCCTAAACCTTTCATGGCACATCAAATATTGTTGCACTTACTTCTGTGGGTTGAAAGGTTGTGTGATGTGTTGCATCTCTGTCCACACCTAACAGTGATGTTGTGTTGGTTTGGTAGTGAAGCTCTACATCATTGCAGCAAGCTGGAAAGCTCAATGGCCAATGTTGAAATCACTCTTCCTGCAAGGGGCGACATTGAGACATATGTAGGAATTGACTCTTGACTTTTTTGTAAATTAATAACACGTGGTTTTAAAGCACTGAGAGTGCATATGCATCCAAACAGACATACTGTCACAAATGTATCACAACAAGTACAAGTTTGAGGAATCTAAAAAAAAAAAGCTGTTTGGTTTGATTAAACATTTGTGAAATGAGCACAATTTCTTTAAATTTACATATCAGCTCATTAGAATATACCGCCACCCATCATCTGAGTAACTCCACCACGACTTGAGAACTACCTTTGCAAAGATGCGCCTTTTGTCTCTCGCAAGCCAATCAGATCAGACTGGGCTTTTTGGGAGGGGGTTTACAGAGATGGGTGCTAAAACAGAGCATTTTAGACAGAGGGTGATTACAGTTAAATTAAGACCGACAGTTTGAGAAAAATAATGTGTTTTTTGAACTTTAAAGCGTGTAAACATGTTCTAGGACTATTAAAAACCCAAAATACAAGTATGAACCTAAAAATGAGAATAATATGGGACCTTTAGATGCAGATAATGGCAAATAATATGAATATTTTCCTCATTAGACTTGATAAGCATATTCAGGCCAAGGTGAATATTAAGGTCTGATTTCACTCAAATGACGCATTAGAGACTTCGTCCATGTGTTGGATGGTTGATGGTTGGACTGTGTTTTAAAGTGCCATTAAGTGATTCTTTACCACTAGAGATCAATATTGACTCTTGTTAAGCTTTAATTTGGTCTCCATTTTCATTACCAGCCATTCGTTTTGGCTCCGTTTTGGCTCTCTCTCTGCCCTTTTTGTTTTGGGCATTAAGCATATTCTCAGCATGTATGAGCTAGTTTGCTTGCATCAGCCTCCTACAGTACATAGGAGGCTTGTGAGAGCCAGGGCTCGGAAAAAACAAAATAATTAAAAAGTGGCCAAAAGCAATTAAATACAGCTAAAAAAAAAAATACAGCTAAAGCTCCAGAGTTGGCTGTTTTTCTTAGTGGGGTTGGCAGCACTAGTGACCCGTTCACATTACTCCGAGCCATTTCATTTAAAAGGTAGATTCAAAAATGCCTCTATTACACAGGATTTAACTGTCCTCCGATGTTTGATGCTCAGTTTACATATCTGAACTCCATCTGTCCCTCTCCGTCTGCCTTTCACAACACGTTCAGGAGATTGACACACAGAGGTGTGATACCATCTAAGCCGCCCTCTGTCATCATTATTTTTTCATTTAAATGTCTTCTCCGCCTCAGAAAACAAAGGTTAACTCATCATCTCTCCTTTTTATTTTCAATGCACAACCTAGCTTCAAAGATGACAAGCTGAATGAATGTCTTGTTACATTGTGACAACTTTTAATAGCTCACTGTGCCCTGTATTTCATCTTTATTGTTCACAATGGAGATGATGAATAAACAAAGAATTTGACAATGATTCGGTGTAAATTGATTGTCAGCTCTTTAAAATGTGGCAAGTCTTTTGAACCTTGCAAATTTATCCAAATCCTGACACAAGTTCAGAGTCGGTAGAGTAGTGTTATGGCTCTTTAAACCTGCGTGAATGTATTTATTTATTAGGAAACATTCTGCATCGTACATGTATAGTGGAGCTCTACAACAGTTTTGATTCTTGACTCTTGTTTTATGGTGCTTAAAGCTCCCCAAAAAAACTATTTTAAAAGCAGCAGCATCTTTTTTTCATATACAATACAATTAAAATACTTTGTAAGTATTGAATTCTTTGTGAACAGTGGCTTTCTTCTACAGGAGATAGTGGGCATGCTTTGTCTGACGGTAGCCTTAGCCTTTAACTGCACGTGTCTCGATCGGTGGTTGGCTTAACACGTCAATAAATTTGCACAGAGTCCTTCCCTACATATGTATAATATCATGACCCGCAAAATCCACTTTGAGACGCACTGGAGAGGGAATCGCTGCCCAGCATCAGTCAAATGTGGTAATTAATCAAATCTCACCAACTGTTTATTTTAAGCAAATACATTTCCCCCCATTTAAGGCAGGTGGACAACTATTTTAGCATTTGCACACCTTTTGTTGATGATTTACACATAACATCTGAGCATCAAGCACAGACTAATATTAGGCTATTACATGTGGACCTGAAATGCATTTTAACAAGTCTTAACTCTAACCCTAACTCAAAGTTTATTACTGTTGGCGGTGGCAGGCCTATTTGGTAACAGCACACACAATTATTCCCAATCATTCCCGCCGCTGCTGAAAACAATCTTTGAGCTGATTTCCTCGTTTAATTGATGCTGCTGGCCATTAACCAATCAGTGTAAACCCAGAGGAGGAATTCAATATTATGTGAAGTCTCTCAAAACTGACTGACTCAAACACAATCTCCCTGGGATTACATACTATCGAAATAAAATAAAAATGAAAAAATACATCATGAAGATCTCAAGGCTTCTCATTGCACAAATTAGTCATGTTATTTTTTGTAGGCCTACCTGTGTGAATCCAGCATAATCTGCTTTTCTAACATAATAAAAAAAACGTTGCTCCCGGATTTAAAATGTGATTATTATTTTTTTTTTTTATAAACTCTTTCAGGGGATTTAGCCCTTATCTCCTGTGGAGATGAGAGGTCAGCCTCAACACAAAGCAGTAACCCTGAGCCAGGTTCAGGATGGCTCCCATACAAAAGGTCAGGGAAGCATCTATGAGCTGCTCTTCATTAGAGGTGGGGAAGTAAACCAGGCGTACATTTTCTAGACCAACCAGCTAGTCCCTATCCCTGAAGTCTTCTCTCTTGTAAAACCCCAAAATACGGTTTGAAAACACTTTCAATAAAGCATAAATTTCACCTTTGTGTTGCTTGTCCAATTTCTAGTGCTGTCGGTGTCTTCTTCACCTCATTGTGGTGCGCCAAGCCAAGGCCAGAGAGCCCAAAACATCCACTGGTACTTGACAGGAATTGAGAACTGTAGTTGTAGTGTGTGGCCACAAGGGGCAACAACGAGCCCATTCGACACACAAATACAAACTTCGACACTAGACACATTTGGTGGGATTAATGTTTTATTTTTCAGTTTTAAAAGAGAAAAGCCATAAAAGGATGGAGACTAACTGGTTGGTTTGGCAAATTGATTGAGCACTGAGACCCACAACTTGCTTGTGTAACAATCCTGTATGAAGTAGGCCTATGCCTGTGTATGAATATGTAATTATCACACAGTAGGCTAATGACATTAAGTGGGTTAACAATGTGTGTTCAGTTGTCAGACTGCAGAGATAAGAGAAAGCAGCAGCAGTTTCTGTAATGTCAGTTCTTACATCCTACCTGTTTATCTCCTCACTACCACTAGATGTAGCTACAATACTAGCCACTAAAATAGTTTTTTCCTGTTGAACTCCTCCACAGGTGCGTTCAGGTTGATGTGTTATATTGTGGAGACACTTTTTCGCACTACACAGTTTGACATGGCACAGTAGAAAAAGCACAGCTGTAAATTGTTAATATAATCAGTAACACCTTTGCTTTTCCTACATTTTGAGTAAAGCCTATTTAAGGCCAACTTGGACATGTTACATTTGTGCAACTGTCATGAACTGTTTTACTTTTTTTGTAGCATTGTTTCATAATTTCTCCAGGTTTTATTGCTGATTTTTTTAACTATTTTTACACCTAATCATTTTACTGTTAAAAACTTTGAAGGTTGTCCACTCCAAAAAAAAAAAGAGATGGCAAACAGCCTTTAAAGACAAGTGTATTATTAATGCACCAATTATTTACACATAAGGGCAAACAGTTCAGTCCTCAGGCGTTCATCTCTGCTTACAGATTCCTGGTTTCAGGTCACTTATATGTAACTGGCACAGGTGCAATCAATGAGCAATCAAGTGAATTGATTAGAAAGAGGAACTTCTACAGCTGCACATTAAACTAGAAAGAAGGAACGAAAGAAAGAGAGTTTCTGATATTTTTGTTTAGTGTGTTCAGATTTTCTTTTTTTACGCCCTTTATTGAAGCTGTTCATTGCTGATAAGCTGTTAAAAACATTTGGCTTTAGCCCAAAACATCCTGAGTTATACAGTAAGAGGTTGAATCAGAGAAACCAACCTATTTTTTTGTCTATGAAACCAAATAACCTTGTTTTTAGTTACAATTTGATATTTACCTGGTTAATCAGCAAACATTACCATTTCTTCATGATGACTGTCATTTTTCAAGAAAAACATAATTATTACTCTAAGTCATCACATAATAACTGCATCTTCCTGGAACACTGCACAGGCGTAGGTTGCAAGCATGGACAAACTTTTGCACAATCATCATGAAATTGGTCCAGTTCTGAGAAAGATGACAACTATATTTTAAAGAGCCTGTGAGTTTTAAAATAAATGCCTACCTAACCTCACTCAAGCACTTAAACCAAGTATATAACTTTCTTAGAGTTGGGCAAAGTTAAGTCAAGTTGTGTGTGTGACTTTTCCTGTGTTACAGCTAAATTCTTCTTAATCATTTACGTTCCTAAACAGACACTTCAAGGGGTCAATGGATAAACTATTGTGCTATTGTTCAGTGTCTGCTGAAGGACCCTTGTAATCCTTGAGAAATGATGGGGGAGAAGAGAAGGTTAATTGGTGGCATGTCAAGGGGTTATTAGGAACTTTGGGTTTCAAAGGTCCTATCTGTGGTTGGAGAAGGTCTGTCAAATTCAGCTTTCATGTTTTCACGGGTTGTTTTCCTAATAGCTCAACCTGCTACATCCAAAGATACTTGAAATATGTACTGTATCTGAAATGTGACAATGTAATGCTTTAACCCTTTGCCACTCTGATGGCCTGGTCAGCTTTTTGTCTTTCTGTAGCAGGAGACAGAGTGACGATATTGCTAAGGAACCTATTGGTACCAACCTGTCATGCTAGTGTAGCGGGTGTGTACTCTTGCTCTCTTGCGTTGTGTTGTGTTACAGACGAAACCGTCACTCTTCGTTGGCTATCACAGACGTTTATTCTGGTAAATAGCAGAATAGTGTCTCACAATCACATTTATCACTATAAAGAGCTCCAGTTAGCATGAAACAGGCTACTGCAGACTGGTGATAGTGTGTAAGAATTTACCCTAACGTCTGCAGAATAGCACCAATAGATGGCGCTCATGTTACAGAAAAAGCCTGTCTCATATGGAAACTACTAGCCAAATGAAAAGTTACTTTTTAATGACAAGTGGAATTATTAACTCCGTTATACTAGCATGTCTGGAAGGGGGCTAAATAACGCTCCAAAGTTAGGCAAAATTTTGGCGAGGGAAAAACTTGTATGGCCATTTTGAAAGGAGTCCCTTGACCTTTCACCTCAAGATATCCGAAGGAAAATGGGTTCTATGTAGCCACGACTATTCCCTTTACAGGCCCACTTCATGCTAACCCTGTGCAGTTTGAGCAATAACTATGCAGTATAAATGTGTTTGCCTATTATTAAATGGTGTGTTTGAATATTTCTTTATTCTGGGGTCTTGGAGTTGCATAGATTGGGTATGACTGGAAAGCTGAGACTCTTGTGAATTCAATGAGACCAAATGTATGTCTCAATGTATGTATGATGATTTTTAATTGCCATAGTAGCCATTTCAATTTAGTGAAATGTTCTAAAAAACTTGTGTCGCTGTGTTAAATGAAAAGTTGTGAGAGTCGTGAGAGTGAACCAGAACTGTAAAAAAAATCTAAACAAAGAGCTAAAAGACAATAAAACACTTTATATAACTGAGGGAAAATGCAGAGTGGAGTGTTCTGTGGCGTGATCTGTTGGTTTGCCACTCACTCTGAGTCACTCACTCTACGACCCGGGGGTCCGTGTTTACCCGCCGGTAAATCTCCACTGGATGACTCGCTTCAAAAGGGTTGAAAATCCGCAACTTTCCCTCTTTAGCGTTTTGCTAAGCACAGCGCCATTGCAACATTAAACAACAATGGCTTGGCCATGTCATCTTCCCTAACTCCACCGTCTTATCAAAAATCGTCATGTCCAGTTTCAAAAAAACAAGATGGCGACAGCCATACTGCCAAACTTGAGGCTTCAAAACAGCATTTCACTAACCAATGGGTGATGTCACTGACTCTATGTCCTCTATTTTTAAAGTCTATGGAATTAACCAGTTCTCAACTCCAAAAAACAAGTCAGGAATTTAAAGTTAGCATTTTTAAAATAGGCTAAATAATTCCCTGAATCAGCTGGGCACTGTAGTTTTTAGCAAATCTTACTCAGACAGCAGGAAACTGCATTTATTAGAGACTATTTTGTGTTTTAGGGAGTATTTCTGGCAGCAGGACTAAATGTTGCATTGACTCAAAATAAACTACAGGGCCCATGTTTATCATTATGAAAACACGTCACCCAGTTTAACAGTGGGGCTCACTTCTGTGTTTTTATTTTTGGATGATAATGGAACTCTGTTATATCAGGCCTTGGATACACATACAATACTTGTTGTAATTGTATGAGATTTGTTAAAAATTAGAACACTAAAGAATATCACCAGACATCCCCTTTAAAAGAAATGTGAGATAGTGAAGTTTGATCATCCTGGGCTTATGCTGTCGATTTGGTGGCTCCTCGGGCATCCACCATAAAACTCACCAGGAAGCTGAGGGTCAAACTGTGATACGATGATTAATGGTCAATTAATCATCTTTAAACTTTGTTATTATGATCAAGATGCATTTAGCATTAAGCATTCCTTGCCCTTGCATACGGTAGCCGAGACAGTTCAACACAAATACAAATGCTACAACACAAAATCTAGCAGATTTTTTTTATTATTTTAACACCTAATCATTTTACTGTTAAAAACTTTGAAGGTTGTCCACTCAAAAGAAAGAGATGGCAAACAGCCTTTAAAAAAAGTGTATTATTAGTGCACCAATTATTTACACATAAGGGCAAACAGTTCAGTCCTCAGGCGTTCATCTCTGCTTACAGATTCCTGGTTTCAGGTCACTTATATGTAACTGGCACAGGTGCAATCAATGAGCAATCAAGTGAATTTATTAGAAAGAGGAACTTCTACAGCTGCACGTTAAACTAGAAAGAAGGAATTTCCGTTTAGTGTTTTCAGATTTTCTTTTTTTACGCCCTTTATTGAAGCTGTTCATTGCTGATAAGCTGTTAAAAACATTTGGCTTTAGCCCAAAACATCCTGAGTTATACAGTAAGAGGTTGAATCAGAGAAACCAACCTATTTTTTTGTCTATGAAACCAAATAACCTTGTTTTTAGTTACAATTTGATATTTACCTGGTTAATCAGCAAACATTACCATTTCTTCATGATGACTGTCATTTTTCAAGAAAAACATAATTATTACTCTAAGTCATCACATAATAACTGCATCTTCCTGGAACACTGCACAGGCGTAGGTTGCAAGCATGGACAAACTTTTGCACAATCATCATGAAATTGGTCCAGTTCTGAGAAAGATGACAAGTATATTTTAAAGAGCCTGTGAGTTTTAAAATAAATGCCTACCTAACCTCACTCAAGCACTTAAACCCAGTATATAACTTTCTTAGAGTTGGGCAAAGTTAAGTCAAGTTGTGTGTGTGACTTTTCCTGTGTTATAGCTAAATTCTTCTTAATCATTTACGTTCCTAAACAGACACTTCAAGGGGTCAATGGATAAACTATTGTGCTATTGTTCAGTGTCTGCTGAAGGACCCTTGTAATCCTTGAGAAATGATGGGGGAGAAGAGAAGGTTAATTGGTGGGCTGTCATGTTTTCACGCAACCCAGTCTTACAGCAGTTTGTGAAATGGTCACGTTATTTAATCTATTGATTCGTGTACATGGACACGTTTATCTCGTTTTTTTTTAGTGGTGGTCAGCACGTTTTTTTAAACTAATGTATTTCAATGGGAAGCATCTTTCGTGATCACAGCACGACTACGGTAGCGAGTAGTATGAAATGCCGAAAATCCACACAGGGAGGTTGGTTGGGGTGGTGGATGGGTCAAACAACACAGGACTTTCACCCCGTAGACTGGGGATCGTGTCCCACACAACCGTCCCTTTCCCCGTTGTTCTTTTCCTAAACACAACCGTCCCGTTGTTTGTCCCGCGTCCCCCAGAGACCGCGGATCGTGTCCCGGCGTGTGACGTTAACGTTCCCCGTTCTTCTTTTCCTAAACCCAACCTCCGTATAGATGTTTCCCATTACGTGCTGACCACCATGAAAAAAACGAGATGAACTTGTCCGTGTACACGAATCAATAGATTAAAAGTTACGTGACCATTTCATGAACTGCCGTGAGACCGTGTTGTTTCACGGGTTGTTTTCCTAATAGCTCAACATGCTACATCCAAAGATACTTGAAATATGTAATATCTGTATGAAATGAAATATGAAAACGCTAAAGAATATCACAAGACATACCCTTTAAAAGAAATGTGAGATAGTGAAGTTTGATCATCCTGGGTTTATGCTGTCGATTTGGTGGCTCCTCGGGCATCCACCATAAAACTCACCAGGAAGCTGAGGGTCAAACTGTGATATGATGATTAATGGTCAATTAATCATCTTTAAACTTTGTTATTATGCTCAAGATGCATTTAGCATTAAGCATTCCTTGCCCTTGCATGTATTTTCTGCTTTTAAAAAACATTGGCAGTACTGGTAAACTCTGCCTAAATCCCTTATTTATGATGAGCCTGGTAAGCAGCATCAATCAGTGACATAATTTAGCATCAATAAAATGAGGATTAACATGCAGCATGTATATGAGTAGTAGTAATAACCATTATCATTGTTTAAAATGACTTGATTTTAGTCACCATGGTAACCATCATCCACTGGCAACAATCCCTCCCTCCCTCCCTCCCTCTATCTCCTCTCTCCCCTCCCCCTCTGCTCAGCTTCATTTCGGGGGGTGGGGGGGGGGGGGTTGCTGCTCCCAACATGCTTTGCAGAAGGAAGCAGGAAGAAGCCAGAAGCAGTCAGTGAGCAGCACAGTGTATAGACAAAAACAGGCTAATGGTGGATGCAGCAGCACCAGCCAGGGAGGTATGGCTGGTGTTGCCTCCTGTTTGCTCCTCTCGTCCAGTCTGGGTGAGTCCTCACACATTTGACTTGTCACTTACCAGAAAAACAAACAAAATGTGTCCAAAAATCATGCTGGACGGGTGATGAAGCTTGTAGACAGTGGAGCAGACGTGCAGACTGATGATGCTGCCGGTGGATTTAATGGGGCAGTGCAGTAATCCTCTCAGGCTGAACGGTGAGGTGCTTTTTGTCCGTGGCAAGGGATATGCACATACATACATACACACACACACACACACACACACACACACACACACACACACCAAAAAGCAGCCCCCCCTCCATTAATATTTCTGTAATAATTGTGACTCCAATCTTCAATTCAATTTTATTTTTAACTTTTCAATTTCTTAACAGTGACTGCCTATATTAGATGAAGTGAACTGCCATGTCTCCACACTGACAATGATGCCATTCAGTCCAGCACATAATGCACACAGGAACACACCCACACACTTGCACACACACACACACACACACACACACACACACACACACACACACACACACACACACACACACACACACACACACACACAGATTCATTTAGTCTCAAACTGTGAATTTTAGCCCTTGTTATAGAGAAAATCTATAGTCTTAATCTTACATTATTTTTGCTTATTAGTGACAAACATTGCATTCCCAGGCTACATCCCCTAAATGATAAACAATGTACCTCCCATTCCTAGTATTTCAGTAAGCTTTAAACTAGGCTGTAATCACTGCTGCGCTGACAGAGGCTCTCTCAGTCACCAGTAAGGGAAGCTCTACTGCAAAAACCTACTGATTGGATCAGTTTAGCTTAAAGATTCAATGTTAAAGGACCTGTTTTGACTTGGTTTTAGCATCTGTCCTAAGTGTGCTACGGTGGCCTTGAAGTGCAAATCACAACAGCAAATAGAAAAACGCAACAGTAAATCATAAAACACAACGGCAAATAGGAAAACACAACAGCAAATAGGAAAACACAACGGCAAATAGGAAAACACGACAGCAAATAGGAAAACACGACAGCAAACAGGAAAACACGACAGCAAATAGGAAAACACGACAGCAAATAGGAAAACACGACAGCAAATATGAAAACACGACAGCAAACATGAAAACACGACAGCAAATAGGAAAACACGACAGCAAATATGAAAACACGACAGCAAACAGGAAAACACAACTGCAAATAGGAAAACACGACAGCAAATAGGAAAACACTTCTATCGCCTATCTAGTAGAGGATGGACCCTCCTGATTGGACAGACAGACTGTCTGTCTTTTAACAGGAAGGAGAGAGTTTGCTGTCGTGTTTTCATATTTGCTGTTGTGTTTTCCTATTTGCTGTTGTGTTTTCCTATTTGCCGTTGTGTCTTCCTATATGCCGTCGTGTTTTATGATTTGCTGTTGCGTTTTTCTATTTGCTGTTGTGATTTGCACTTCAGGACCACCACAGCTATCCAATCACAAATGGACAGCCCTAAGTACGTTTGTTTTTACCTGGCAGCATAATGTGTTTCCAAATGCGTCTTGATTGACCACTTGTGATTGGATCTCACTTCCCCGCTCTATATGCAAATACCCGCATACATCATTTCTGTTTGCATATAGGCTGGTTGTGTGTGTGTGTGTGTGTGTGTGTGTGTTTATAAGTGTCAGTTGGTACTCTCACATGAATCATACATTTGAAACGTGTGATGACTACCGTTAATGAAAAAGCGTTGTCTGTGTTCCGACATAAGGATGTCTACTGACGGCACCGGGACCTGTGCAGAAGAGAAAGCACATAATTGCTTTTCAGATGGCGCAAATGTTGACAAGCCCCACCCACTCCTGCTGACCAAGCCAATAGGGAGGTGACTGAGTGAGGGTGAGCAAAGGGCTGCTCTTATCTCACTATTTATCCAGCAGAGATCACACTCACAAATACTACTCTCTGACTGCTCAGATGACATCAGAGCGAGAGAGAGAGAGAGATAGAGAGATGGAATGAGAGGAAGTTAAGGCAGTCAACACAGAGCATACTTCACATTAGAGACCTGAGGTCCTGTTTGTCCCTGTTCCAGTGACTCTGCAGGTGAGTGTGTTGTCACATTTTGACTGGAACTGTGTGTTCTTATCATTTAGATTTAGATGTCTGAGAAATGACCGCTGATGCTTTCAAAGTTGGGTTTTGTTCCACCTGAAAAGTATCTGCAGTTATAACATGATGGAGGACTAGAGTAGATGATGTTGTTATGCGTTGTAATGTGTTGCTTGTGAGCACAGATTTGATGATCTGCAGGTGAAATGATGTGTATGGCACATACAGGATACATGCTTTTTAATAGGTAATTCAGATAATATCCTGCAGTTCCATTAACATACTTTCATAGCCTACTATTTTGAGCGTATCTACAATCTTAAGTTGCATTGTGTAAATTAAAAATTGTATTGGACAGGTAAGAATTACAGGGTATGTTGTATATTGGTCTCTGCATTTTGGAGAGCATTACTTAATGGGCAAGATGTTGGTTGGTTCCTTCTCTCGCCTTAAAAAGTAACAAGTTGAGTATTTTTTTAGGCATTTTCAACACGAGTCATCTAATATCTAGTTTATTAAAGGCAAGCACTTGAAAAGGACAGTTTAGGAGTAATCACTGTATTCTTTATGATTTTCTTTAATGCCAAATCTATTGAAAACTGACTCTTGACTGTTGGCTTTGCAAGTTCAGTTAAACATGAAGGCTTGGACAATGATTTAAAGCTTTTTCAAAACCACCTGTTCTCCAAATCAACATCAGCCGCAAAGCAAAGTTAGAAGTCAGAAGAATATTGGGCGAGTATTGTTAATTTTCGTACACATTTAATACGATTTTTCATGGATTAACAAGTGGGGGAACCAAGGGCGTAACTTTGGATTCAACATTGATAATAATATTAATATTGTTAATATTTTTAACAACAAACAAATCATTTTCTGCATTCTGGTGAATTTTTCGGCAACAATTTGTGCCTTTTCTGCATCAAGCTATGGTGCAAATGTCTTTATTTATGTAAAGGGGGGGTAAATTACGCCTATGGGTGGAACTACCAGCTTGCATCATGCTGTATCTTTATTGTTGTGTTTTACAATTGAAAGGAACAAAGGGACAATGGTCCTGGCTTCTACTTAGCATTGTTTTTGAAGACTCAGCATGTGGACCAACCCTAAGGGTTTTTAAAAGTCATATGTGTCATAAAATTAGGACATCTTTGTACTTTTGGCCATAAATGTTCATTTATTATATTTCTATTGTTGTCTGCTGCAGTAGATTAAAAAAAGTTTATATTGAAGATTTTATAGGATGATGTAAATTGGTGGATAAAAATGATCACATTTTGAGGAGTCATCTGTGTGCGTTCTGTTACGGAGAACTGTGTTTCAGCTTTGAGGTCAGTATGCAGTAATTTTTTGCCTCTTTAGATTTGTAACATGACTAGATAGAAAAGATTTTAACTATGCATGAAAGGCAAAATAAGGAAGCTTTCAGGTCGTTTCTAAGCAGCGGTGGGGTGCTTTTATATTAAATGATTAAAGACAGAGAACATTGAAACAGTTTACAGAAGCAGCTTTAATCAAAGCGCTGTTCAGGGTTGGCGCTGAAGTAAATTTTATTTTTTGGTTCCTATAGGTCCCCAGTGTGAGTCCTGTCATGTTCAGCAGTTAATCAGGTGTCTGTGTTTCTATACTTGAAAGAAATCCTTGTTAAAGTGGACATTTTGTTGGCAGGAGTGTTAAACACAAATCCGAGGGAGTTCTTGTGTTCTTGACCACTTTTTGGAATATGTTCTTCTACTTTATGTGTTGTACCTCAAAGCTACACAGGCTCATTATTTATCTCCTGTGTCTTTTATCTGAAAAAGGCAGGTTGGATTTATAAGACCCAGATGAACACAGACTGAACTCTGTATTAGTTTGTTTAAAGGGTCATTTCTATGCAAAGTGAACAATTATTGGCCCGCAAAGTAAAACTGCCTAGAAAAAAAAAGTCAACAAAGAAGAAAAAAAGACTGAAGAAACGCATGATTAAACTTAAATCTGATTAGAAACAACTGCAAATCAACAAATCTGATGGAAGTAATACACATGAAAAAAGTGATTCCTATATTCTTTATTGCCCCGTCATATTAGTTTGTGACAGTGGCCAGCGCTGTCACAGGAAGTCTAAATCACAGCACATACCAGCGTTGTGATGGCAGAAGCCGATAACGCATCATTTAGAGTGTTTTATGATTTCTGTGTGACGTGATAATCTCTGCTGAGACGCAGCTGATGCTGAAAACAGCTGTGTAAAGGCCTCCTGCGACACAACCTTTCTCAAATAACAGCTAAACACTACAAAAATGTGTTTCTGAAAACATATTAGGCGAGGAATATGCAATACAGTAACAGCATCTTGATTCGTATTTGGCAGATTCATCAGGTTTCCAGGCTATCAACCCAGCCATCAGACCACAAAACAATAGCACAAGGATATAGATAACCAACAAGGAGTGCTGCACTGGTATCAGTATAGGAAATACAAAAAAGTGCAAAACAGAAACAGTTCAGGTGAAGGACTGGCATGGATGTGGACTAAAGTGGTACATTGTACATACAAAAAATTGTATTGCAAAATTGCAGTCTGTACTGCACAAGTATTCATTGAAGTTTAACAGAACAGTTGTCTTGGATGAACTGTTTGATTTGTATATTGGGTTGTTTTTGGAAATAAGAAAGTCATTCCTGAGTAAACATTCACACATAGAACGGTTCCTACAAAGTAAATGTGTAAATGCCTCAGAATTCAAATATACCACAGCAAACACACTACGAAGTGACCTAACAGGAAGATACAGTATTTTATCTATGGACTGAAGCCATCTCCACTGGTATTCACTGATTCCATTTTCCTGTCTGTCCCCTATATCTCCCTCCCCTCTCCCCCTTACTCAATTTCCCTTGATGACGATCTCCCAGGAGCACAGCTGACAACAATATCCACCTCCCCTCCCTCTTCCTCTCACCTTGTTGCATCCTCTTCCTACCTGGGACCATGGAGGAGGTCGCTAAAGTCACACCACCTCTCCTGGAACGCCGGGCTCGGCAGCGACAGCCCACAGTATCAGTCCTCAAATCCAAGCTGAAGCAGGGTGTGACCTGTTCCGGGCCCAGAGTCCGATCCACCCTGACTGGGTTCTTCCCCGTTGTGCGCTGGCTGCCTAAATACAAGCTCCGAGAATATGTCTGGGGCGATCTGATGTCCGGGGTAATCGTTGGTATCATCTTGGTACCGCAGGCCATCGCCTATTGCCTGCTGGCCGGAGTGGAGCCCATCTATGGTTTATACACCTCATTTTACGCCAACATCATCTACTTCCTCATGGGGACGTCTAGACATGTCTCTGTGGGGATCTTCAGCCTCATGAGCCTCATGGTTGGACAGGTAATGGATCATCGAAATGTCTTATTTAGTTTATTTTTTAAATGTAAATCAAAAGGATGAAGATTATATAAAAAAGATAACTATAAATGGTTAGGAAGGAACATTTCAATTTCAATATTCAAATATCATTTTAATAAAATAACCCACTGTTGGGGCCAGGGCAGCTCACCTGGTTGAGACTGCATTTCATCCCCCTCTCTCTCCCCTTTCCTGTCTTCAACTTTTCTATCCAATAAAAAGCCTCAATATTTACAGATTGAAATTGGTAATAATTAATATTGCTTAATAATCAATTTTAAATATCATCCTTTGTGATAGATAACTAATGAAATGATGATCTTGCTGCATTTAAGTTGTTTCCTACCACTACTTGTCACTGGGAAGAGGTCAATTAAGATCATGGATCACTTAATGCAACTGAGGATTGTAATTCTTTACAGTTGTATTTCTTTACTTGATAAATTAAGATTTCTACTTGCCTGCAGGTGGTGGATAAGGAGATGTTCCTGGCAGGTTTTGACCTCAATGAGGACTCTGGCCCTGATATGTTTAATGACACAGTGGGCATTAACCTTACAGCTGGTAAACTTCACAGTGTGGAGCTAATGGGTCTGCAGTGTGGGAAGGAGTGTTACTCCATCAGCATCGCTGCTGCCCTTACATTCCTAGCAGGCATCTATCAGGTAAAGGATCAAGGTGCTATTTTTGACCACTTGTAGGCATAGCACTATGGAACAGATGGAGTTTTTTTTTTTTCTGCCCTTATTTTGTTAGTATCCATTTATAGTTTCTTGGTGAAATAATTACAACCCATTTCCCCTAGAACAACATGGGCTATAGTGTAAAGGCTATATGGTACAGCACTGCTAGCATGTTCACAGTAACAACGTTAACATGCTCATGTTTAGGTATGATGCTTACCATGATCAGCATCTTAGTTTAGCATGTAAGCATGCTGACATTTTCTAACTAGCGCTTGACACAAAGTACAGTCTTTGGCTTATGTCATTATTCATTGCAGGAATTTGGTTACAAACCAAAGTATTTGAATAAGTGAAGTTTTGACCTGATGATGGTGCTAGTTATTTTAGTTCACCAGTTATTACATTTCATCCTGTGGGGACACAAATGTCTTTCTCAAATTTTATGGCAATCTGTCCAATAGTGGTTGAGAAATTTCACTCTGAACAAAAATGTGCACCTTATTATGGCACGAGACGAAAAGTTAGGGAATCACCAAAGTCATTAGGTTATATAATCTGGTAACCATGAATGTCTGTACAATTTCTTTTGGCAATATACTGCATCATGTACATGTTGAGATATTTCATTTGATAAGTGACTGACATTTTCATTCCCATCCATGATCTCTCTCTCTTCCTCATCTGCTACCTCCCGTTCCCCCTCGCCAGCTCATAATGGCCGTGTTTCGGCTAGGCTTCGTCTCTGTATACCTTTCGTCCCCTATGCTCGATGGTTTTGCCACAGGAGCCTCTTTTACCATCCTCACCGTGCAGGCTAAATACCTGTTGGGTCTAAAGATCCCCCGTCATCAGGGCTACGGCACAGTTGTCGTCACCTGGATCAACATCTTCGCCAACATTCATAAGACCAACCTGTGTGACCTCATCACAAGCGCCATCTCTATCTCTGTATTAGGTAAAGACGTCTATTTTACATATTCCCCATTAGATTCTCAGTCACTATTATAATCTACTTTGTGCTTCTACATGAGACGAAGAAATCCAAGTACTGCGCATACATTTTCGAAAACCAAAAAAAAATTCATATACAGTAGAATAACACTATGAATTATTTTATTACAGTGGCAGGGAAAGAGATCCAGGAGCGCTACAAGGATCGTCTAAAGATCCCTCTGCCGACTGAGCTGATAGTAGTGGCAGGAGCTACGCTGGCCAGCCATTTTGGAGAACTGAACAGCCATTATGGCTCCAGTGTTTCCGGTCACATCCCCACAGGGTTCATTGCTCCCCAGGTGCCCAGCTTTAGTCTGATGCCACGGTTGGCACTGGATGCCATTCCTCTGGCTGTCATTAGGTAATATACAACACATTTATCATGTTTGCTTGGCCTCGACATGTGTCTCTTATCTAGGTTTTTAAAGATGCAATATACTGTAGCAACTGGATTATCGTATGGCAGGGATACATGCCCTCACTGTTTGATTGCACCTTTTCTCCAGAAGACACACAACTATGGACATTTCGTCCTCTATATCGTTTGCATTCTGAGAAAAAGGAAAGTGACTCATTTAAATGATGTAACCACTTGTCAATATATGTCTTGAAATCGATTAAAGAGATGTCCTCACAAGACAACAATTAGGCCTAATTAATGTGATTTAGGGATGCAAAAATCTTTTTTTCCCTTAGTATTAACTGTGTAGGGAAGAAAAAATGCTATTTTATTTACACTTTTTGTTGGACACACTAAATGCATCTTTACAGGTCTAAATCATCAGGTCTAAAAGGGTCTTCACATGCTTTTGAGGGCAAAGATTAATTCACAGCCTTAATTGGTAAACAAACTTTCATTTTATGTTGTAGTTTTGCCTTCACGGTGTCGCTGTCTGAGATGTTTGCGAAGAAAAACGGTTATACGGTTCGCCCCAACCAGGAGATGCTGGCTATCAGCTTTTGTAACATCATCCCCTCATTCTTCCGCTGTTTCACCACCAGTGCAGCATTGGCAAAAACCATGGTGAAGGACTCAACAGGCTGCCAGACACAGGTTAATTTCACACTTTTGAAAATGGTTTGACATTCTTGGAATCTGTCCATAGGCCATTTGTAGAACCTCCAGCAAAAAAAAGAGTAGAAAAACTAACCGTATTGTATCTGTTCATGTTAACTCTGTTGAAGATGCTCACTATAAAATCCCTCGTTGTTCCTCTGTCGCCGTTTATTTCTCTGCTCCTCCGCCAGGTCTCCAGTCTGATCAGCGCCCTGGTCGTCCTTCTCGTCGTCCTCTACTTCGCGCCTTTCTTCTATGCTCTCCAGAAGTGTGTTCTTGCCTGTATCATCATTGTAAGCCTTCGGGGGGCGCTGAGGAAGTTTAAGGATGTCCCGGCTAAGTGGCGTGCCAGCCGGAACGACGGCATAGTTTGGCTGGTCACCATGTCAGCCACGGCTCTGATCAGTGTGGAGCTGGGCCTCCTGGTCGGAATAGTTTTTTCCATGATCTGCATCATCTTCAAGACCCAGAACCCCAAGGCGAGTAACGGACTTGATGTCGAATGGTTTTTGAAAGCTGTGCAAATGGCAATTATTCTAGCATGTGAAAAGACCAAAAATAACCTTTAGTGATCTCATAATCTCATCCAATCTAATGTCTGACATCAGGTCTCTCTCCTGGGCCGAGCCAATGACACCGATCTTTACGAAGACATGGACGAGTACAAGAACCTCACGCCACCACCTCGGGTTCATGTCTTCCGCTTCCAGGCTCCTCTGTACTACGCAAATAAGGACTCATTCCTCAGATCCCTCTACAAAGCTGTCGGAGTTGAACCTTTCTTGGAGCTGTCTAAGAGAAGAAAGGCAGAGAAGAAGGCCAAAGAGATGTCCTCGAAGCAGGCCAAGGCAAACGGGGATAAAAACAACGGAGAGGTCGTCATTGGACTCATTCAAAGAGAACTGGATTTCCACACGATGGTCTTGGACTGCTCTGCCATCCCCTTCATAGACTCGACAGGCATGGCCACATTTAAAGGGCTGGTCAAGGAATATAAAGAGATAGGGGTGAGCATGCTCTTTGCCAACTGTAACACCTCAGTCATCAATACCCTGCAGAAGGGACAAATCTTTGGGGAAAATGACAAAGACATGAGCAGCCTGCTGTTTCATACAGTTCATGCTGCAGTTCTTCATGCAAACAGTACATGTGCAGAAAGCAAGTCAGAAGACTCTGTGGTATAGAGCAGCTAGAAGGAGAGGGAAGTTAGGTATGCTATCTTGCCACCTATAACAATAATGCATTAGGTAGCTTTGAGGTAGCCTTTTGGGAAGCTTTGTCCAAGAAAACATGGCAGTACCAATTACGTTCAAGTACATTTTTGATGCTCTGCACCTTTAAATAACCAGACCACATGATCTGCCAAATAAGCTTTTTTTTTTTTCAAGATAACATTTTTTAAAAAGGGCCATGTCATTAAAATAGGCCATCTGTGCACTAGAAAGGTGTAATTATTTTTTTTAAAACTGATGCACCAATGACTGAAAACGATTTTATTTACGAAAATATTTGTCATATTTGCGATTGCTCTAAAGGGGAAAATCCTACAACAACCAGGATCCATTGCACACGGTGCCTTTGAAGGCCCCATTCAGGCCAGTCCTTTATGGAGACAAAAGCATCTTCCTCCTCCTTATGTTGCCTAACTGCATGAAGCCCTAAAAATCTGATTGCGACATTATATCATAAAAATACTTTTTCCAAATACACTGGTATATAAATATCAGTTCTTCTAGCAACAATAAGGGGGACAGACTGTTTTGCTCCCTCATTACCTTCCTCAGACCTCTGCCGTCCAGGCTTTTGTGTCAGTATAGAGGACGAAAAGACAAAGTATCACAAAATGACCTGCTGCCAGGCGATAATGGTAACAACAGGACAGATACAAGGCCCAACATAGTCAAAGAATAACTATAATAACTAACAGGTTTGTTCCTATAAAGTTGCTGATTATTACCTTTGTCGCTGTCAAAAGCAATGCTCATTGCAATAAAAGCAGTTTTAACTTTTTGTATCACTTAAAGGCTTTTGCCAAAGTCTATAATGGCTCTTTTCCAGGAGTCCAGAGTTCAGACATGGGGATTCAGCCACTATCAGCGGTATTTCCTGTGGTGCCAGCTATTACGCACATGCAACTTCAAAATAATTTCTAAAAGGGCACTTAAATGCTTCCTGACTTGAAGAAGAAGCACTTGTGCATGGCAGGAAGAGAAGCATCTCGTGAGTGAGCTTTCTCAGACTTCTTCAAGTCTTACACAGAGAGAGTCTTGCCTTCAAAACCTGGCCTCATTACAAGATACCTGCCCTGTTTCCTAGTCACCCAAAAATGACAGCTATATCTGTAACTATATATACTGTAAGTATGTTCTTGGTAAAAAAAAATAATTTGCTGGATGAAAGCAAGTCATCATTTGGTGCTTCTGAAATTTATATTAAAACTGATGGCAGCAGGTGCCACTTATTTTATTGAAATGGTTCGCTGCCACTAGTTTGTTAAATCAAATGTTTTGTGACTTGCAAATTAAGAGCAGATTTTTGTCGCTTTCTTATTAAATCACTGTTTATAGTTATGTCTTTCATCAAGTTGCTGCCAAGTGCAAAATTTTAATTAAAAACAATTAACAATGTCTAGATAGTACCCTATGTATGTAATCCTTCAAAAAGGATGTATTTTTACTTTTACTACTTCATCATAAAATGTTAATGTTAACTGCCATTGTGATCAAATGTAGACATTCATATTTGTAAATTTAGAAGATTATAATTTTGGATTTTAATGCACTGGTTTTTTTCATCAAACCTTTTTCCACGCATTATTTCAAAGTGCTCATATTATGCTTTTTGGCTTTTTACCCTTTCCTTTATTGTGTTATATATCTTTTTTGTGCATCTAATAGGTTTACAAAGTGAAAAAGCCCAAAGTCCACCCCAAAGGGACTTCCCATCTCCAACAGAAAACACTGTTCACCAACTGTTCCGAACAGCTCTATTGTAGTCCAGCCTTTACTTCCGTGACGAACGTGCGTCACTTTGTAACACACGTTATAATGCTCGCCTAGCTGCTAGTGTAGCACGCCCTCATACTCTGCTTCTGACTGGCTAGTAGTGCTGACCTAGCTACTGCGCATGTGCGACTACCAACAAAGATGGAATAGAAGTGAGATGTCTCACTCTGTAGCTAAAACAGAGAGCTCAACACACAGGGTGAAAAGAGGAGCTGCAGTAATGTGCAGTACAACAAAAATACGGTGGTTTTTGAAAATTAAACCATGTAAACCTATTCTGATATAACCTCTAAATACAATTATGAATCTGAAAATGAGCATAATATGAGCACTTTAACTTGAATCTTTATAGTGATTACATCATGCTTTAGGGGAAGTCTGTTTGACTTACATTTTTGACAGTGTTGACATTCAACACCTACATACAGTACAAACACTGCCTTAATGTTCAATACTTGAATTAAACTGACATTTTTAATGAAGTGCTTGTGTCTGAATGATTGCCATTAACCATGTTTATCATATCAAGGGAGAATATATGGAGTGTTTTAACATCTTTCAGCTTATCGTTTTGATTCTATGGCCCACAGTTGTAATGTACTAGTTTCAAATGACATAAACCCAGCAGCAATCTGTCTTTTCAGAAATAATGTTGTGGTTCTTATGGATAATCTGCAGACCTCAATGTCAACAGCTGGAATTAATAGTTATTGTGAAAATATGCTGGAAGATGCAAAAATGTAAAAAGTAAATGTAAAGTTGCACGTTTTGTCACTAGCTGAAGTCTAAAAGGAGCTAAGAGTATGTTTATATATAAAAATGTAAAAGATATTGCCACTTATTTTGGAATCAACTTCCTCTTTTAAATTAAAAACTAACCCAAATGAAAGTTTCCCAAAATGATGACAACCTGAGCAGCTTTAACAGTTGACACTGTGCCGCTGTGTCAGGCTCCACACAACTATCCATTAGTCCATAAGGTAATGTACTCATGACTATTATTTGCTAACACAAATACTATACTTTCAAACACTTACAGAATGTCTTGTTATGGTCAAAGTAGTTCTGAATGACACAAAAACAGGAAGACCGATACATGCTTACCTAATAGTCCATAGTTACACATTCAGGTATATCTTTTATTTATTAACTGTAAACAAAGTAAGAGTCAGCGATTTGTTTGCACCAAGATGTCAATGATTAAATAAGTTTAAATATATGAAAATGTTAATTCTTGCACAACTATCATATAATTTAGGGCTCATCTCACTGCTTAAACCTCACCATTCTCATCATAAAGTTTTATAACCCAAGCACAAACTCTAAAACAGAAAGACCTTCAGTTCAAAATGGTAACATTTCTTAGGCATCACCAGACCTATCAACAATAACAATGTTGATTTAAAAAGAAAGCATCCTAAAAGGCATAGTTTTTTTTCAGGAAAAAGTGATGCTCTTTCTGGTGGACACTTAGTTGAGAAGATTGAAACCACCCTCAGACATGAGTGGTATCCATCTTTTCATCCAACGCTCACCAAGAAAGTCAAAACGTTTATTTCTCATAATGGCGAACTATTCCTTTAAAGCGTAACTTTCGCCAAAATGCAACCTAGGGTCTTTTTGTGAATGAGTCAAACTTTAGTTTAAAAGCATAATTAGGACGGAAGCGCCACTTTTAAGATTTACCGTATCTTAGTTTTTTTGCTCAAATGGCCTTTTGGGAGTGCTAGGGGCACTACTATGATCGCATCAAAATCAACATTTTTATAACGCTAAGAAGGCTCGACACAACATGAAACTTTGCTCCAAGTATCACCAGGGGCTCTACGCATCAACTCGAGCATTGAGAACATCGTTTGTGTACACAGAGTTTACTAAAAAGAAGGTTTTGAACAACTCACTTTAGCAGTTGTTTCCGGGTGCTACCACCTCGCCAACGGACTCCATAGGAGGAAATATCATTCTTATATGAGGCTCCTTTTTCAACTACAAGGTCAATATTGTTCTTCACTAATGACAAAACAACAAATTATCTGTGCATTTATATGGAACTAAGCTTTAGGAGCTTTCCACCTTTACTCTCCTCCCTGTTACGTTGCATTTGGAGATGGTAGCGCCCGCAAACAACAGCAGCTAAAGTAAGTCGTTCAAAACCTTTTTTAGTAAACTGTGTACACAAACGATGTTCTCAATGCTCGAGTTGATGCGTAGAGCCCCTGGTGATACTTGGAGCAAAGTTTCATGTTGTGTTGAGCCTTCTTAGCGTTATAAAAATGTTGATTTTGATGCGATCATAGTAGTGCCCCTAGCTCTCCCATTCAAAAGGCCATTTGACCGAAAAACAAGAATACAGTAAATCTTAAAAGTGGCGCTTCCGTCCTAATTATGCTTTTGAACTAAAGTTTGACTCATTCACAAAAAGACCCTAGGTTGCATTTTGGCGAGAGTTACACTTTAACAAAGAAACCCTGAAATGTGCTCGTTAACCCAGTGAAAATCAATTATAAGCCAACTGTACTTTCAGGAGGATTCTCCATCATTACAGTGCCAGACACCAATTGCACAAATATTCATTAGTGCATGAGGGGATTTCGTGATGGCGTATCATTTCCTACAAAAACTAGGACACAGCAGATGCAGAAATCTGAAGCAACCAAGAGACTTTGTGCACAATAGTAAGGTTAGACAGAGGAGGATTTACAGTATATTTCAGGCTTCTGAGACAGACACTATGAACATGTGATTTTACCTATAATCTGCTTTGTCATCAGGACACCCCTGTGTTTAACAAGCATGTCATTTTCACTTTGCTAACTGAAGTGAATCACTTTCACTGGCTGAACAAAGCCCGCCGCTGTGAAACACTGAGAAGGTTCAGAGAAGACAATGCATGGCTAAACTGGTGAAATCGAGCAACAAACATGTTTCCTTACATGGAGGGAAACGGGTGAACAGAATGTGTGTTAGTGGGATATACAAAAATCTGAAAATGAGCACCCATGTTTTCTTTGAACCCTTTCTTGTAAACGTGCAGCTTTTGTATCAATGCTGCCCTCTCTTGTTCAATAATGTGAACAACAGAAACCAGCACAGGATGCTTCTTCTGCTATGATAATGGGATTATTATGGATTAGGGTAAAAAAAAGACATTCAAATCAATGAAGGTTTTGTGAGCTATCAACAAAAAAAAAAGCCTCACCAAAAATTTATTTCCCAGCATTCTTTATTCATTCAAACAGTTTAAAAATATAATTTCACACAGGCACTGAAATAAATATTATACATCTCATAAATCAGCGACAGTGCTTTATCATACAAATGATATTCGAGGAAAACACAACCTAAATAGGATAAAACAATCATGACATCTTAAAAAAAAAACATATTAAGCCAGTTTATGATAATTAGATGTTCATGTCAAATAAACACACACCCTTAAAGGCAAAATGAAGTCACTTCTTTCAGCACCTGTACAGTGCGTCTTCCAGCTCTGCAGAAGAAAGTGATCACAACTAAAATTCATAACTTGTTCTAAACATTAAATTGCACTACATAAAAACAAACCATACTGGCCTTGTGGTGTAACAGCAAAGATGATATCGGTCAGAGTTGAATTTTTTTTTTTGTTCTGGTTTATGTTCTCTTCTTGACCCAAAACCGATTCTAACAGTAAGTGCTTATCATACAGTACATATACTCAAAGATAATAAGGCAAATGAAGTACAAACATCACTGGAATTATATAAAAATCAACACTAAACATTAAAATATGTCCCAAAGTGTACTGTGGGGGGAAAGGGTTTTTTTCAGGTTGCTGTAACACTTTACACTGGCCTCATTTAAACAACACCATCAAATAGACAATAACAACCATCTTTCACACATGCAGCCTTTTATGAAAAAAAAACCCACCGTTGCAGGGGTGACATCTGATGGCTGATAACAGATAGCCACCTGGTTTATCAGCCACAGGGGTTGACCTATCAGAGACCGCTTAAAGAAGTATTTCACCGCTGGGAAGAGGATCTTTTCATGAAACTGGGTTGCAATGCAGTAAAATGGCACCAAAACGTTTTTAAAAATGGTGCTACATGACCAGAGAGAACAGAGGAAAGGGGATGTGGTATTCCCTTTTGCTCAAAAGGTAGAATACCTCCGACTACCAGACTGCACTGCGCCGCACCGGACCAATAAATGCTCCTGCTGATCACAAACTGATAACAAATCTCGTATTAAAGTAAAAAAAAAACAAGCTAAATTGTGTTTCTGAAAACATTTTAGGTGAGAAAAATTGCCAATGCAGTAACATAATCTCAGTATAAAGTCAATGAGCGCTGTCTAGTTTTACAGTTTAATCTGAGTTCGGTCTGAGTTTGAGAGGGCGAGAGGGGCGTCTTTCTCTCGATCTGCTTCTATACTCTTTTTGTGTCAGCATGCGGAAGTAAAATCTGTAGTTCGGAACTACTAACAATGATAGAAAATCTGTAGTTCGGAACGCGTAATCCGGCGGTTTTGAGCTGGGAGATGAGCATGAAAATCTGGGCGTTAGAAAGATGGATGGAAGGTTACCACAGTTCATTTACACATACTACCCATAATGTTATGATACAAAGCTTGTTGGAACTCGGCAAAGTATCCCTTTAAAAAAAAATGACAAAACGTCATTTTCCAATGCTGTGAGCTCCAAAAACGAAATTCCATTCACCTCCATTGTATTTGTGTGGTGGCATAAATCTTAGAGCACACATCAAATGTGCATACCGAAATGTTGTCGTCGTGATTTGGATGAACTCACCCTGTATAAACACAGCATTGCTCGCCTCATTGGAGATCTCAGGTCGACTGAATGCCCGTCTCCTGGCCAGAATTGTATGTTTCATCAAATTGAAGTAAGTAGCCCCCTGATGTGGGATATAGATAACCAATGGATTTAGCCATGATGATGGCACATCCTGTTTAATGACAAGATTAAATCCATTACTCTATTAACAGCAGTTATAGCAAAGGGGGTAATTGTTCAACATTTTGATTAACTCTGTTGCTCTGGGATTTAGGCGGCTATGACACCTTGCTTAGTGCAGCCCTAACATACTGGCTTTGTGAAAACAGTACACACCAAAAACACAAATCAAGCAGTTCTTAGAAAACAACGCGCCGTAGGCTTGATATGGTTTCTACATTTTGTTCTTAGATATTGCAGATTGATCGGTTGATTGACCTTTAACTATTTGTTCAAAAGCTTCAAATGCTTGAGGCGTTTTTTTTGGTTTTTTTTTCCTCCCAGAGACACAGTCTCTCACAGTGTCCACATGTACAATTTCCAGTTGTCGTGTTTTTGTTCGGTGCGTTCCACGTTTTGTCGAGACATTTCATACAATCTAATCTTGTAGGAAAAGATAGATCAAACAAAGAAGTCTTTGTTCACACAGGCTATTATGTTTCATTCAAAAGAATCCTTATGGATGTATTTTCAATACTTTTGTACAAAAACAAAATCACAATCTAAACCAACCATGAGATAACATGTTCGCCAATTTAAAAACACCAAACCTTAGTCAGTTCCTACAAACCAATTTAAATTCCTGCTTCATGCATTGATATGTTGGTTAAGATAATGTAACATTTACAGTAGAGTCAAGCCACGTATCTGATTACTACTGTTGGAGACAGTAGACTTATATAGTGGCCTTTGACTGCAGCCAAACAGTAACCAAGTGCTTGGGCTCAGTGAAAGCTACTAGCTACCGTCAGACTCTCCGGCTTACATCTTAGCAGGTAATAGTCAGGAGCTTCTAGTAGTTAGTGGATGAAAAACCTTTAGGCGGTGACTTCTAACCAGCAGCTGACTGGTCAGAAATTTTTGAATATTAACATATTGAGTTGAACTGGTGTCTACTAACAATGATAGATTATTGAGTTGAACTGGCGTCTACTAACAATGATAGATACTAGCCTGCAGCTGATTGCCTTTCCGTAACATTTGATCAGTTCAACTTAGCTGCTGCTGGTCTGGGGCGGGCAGGACTGGCTGTGCCTGAAGTGCATGATGTTTAGAGCCGTCTGGTGCCACCAGTAAAACATCACCACCACCAGTATGTGCCACACCTGGTGGCTGGCGCCCAGGTAGTTCAGCTGGCCTAGAAGAGGACAGGAAAAAATGATCTGAACAGTGTTTTCATTTTATTTATTTTTTTATTTATCATACTTTCTTCACAATGTACGAGAATAAAAATATATTTCAGGAGGATATGTAACATTTAATATCCAGAAAAAGACCTTAAGATGTTATATGATCGACATGTTAGATGTTATGCAACATGAGCATGTCCATGCAGAGTGATGTAGCAGTCCGTCTGTGTACTGTATGTATAGTATGTATGTACTGTATGTACGTACTGTATGTATGTATGCATGTATGGTATGTATGTACTGTATGTATACTGTATGTATGTGTGTATGTATGTATACTGTATGTAATGTATGTATGGGTTCACAAAATTCACAGTTTTGTTCGATACGAGACAGTGGTGTCACGGTTCGGTACATTTTCAATACAGCAAAAAGAAAGAAATGCCAGAGAAATTTACTTGATTTTTACAATTATTTTATTTATTAAAACTAACATCATAAAGTATGAGCTTTTTTACTTTGAACAACGACAGAGCTATACTTGACCCATCTTCTGGGGTGTCTTCTTAGCAGCATATAAAACTACAACAGCTCCTTATAAAAGAAATATACACGTTACAGTCAGGTAGCTTTTATGTAGCCCTTGACGTCCAGCCGTCTGCTGTCAGAGCAACAGCTGGTGCTTCGGACAGCTGGTTCTCTATTTGGGCTTTTGTTTTTTTTGTACAAAGCAGGAATTACCGCCTGGCTGAAATGGGCTTGTGAAGGAATAGTGTAACAGGGCTCAATTACTTTATAGTAAGGCCATTATGGTGCTAAAGAGACGTCCCGCCCTACAAATCCTATTCTACAGACTAAAGAAAAAACATCTTTGTTTGGTACAGATCCTCGCAATAATCATTTTAATATTTTTCAATGGAAATGAGAGTAATGATACAAAAATGATCATTCCTTCCAATATCGTGAATCATATCGCAATTGCAATATCAGTCAAAAATAATCGCAACTAGATATTTTCCTCGTATCATGCAGCCCTAGCGGGCAGTGCTCAGCTGCCATTCATGGCGTTACTACGTCCAGTGTGAACCCGCCGTTACAGATACTGGACGTGTGGTGCATTTGCTTATACATTGACCTCCTCAGTCTGTCACATTTTTTGGAATGGTTCCAATGCATTTACACAGTTACATTATTTTGACACTCATGGTAGTGCTGCCTTCATAATACAGTGTGAAATATTTTCCCTCTTTCCATCTGTCAGACTAGCCTGGCTCCGCCCTCCTACGTACTTCCGCTCAATTTTCATTTCGCTTCAGTACTCCGTCTGGGTTCGCGATATAGTCTTGGGATTTCTCGACCAACGTTTTTGGCGGTCCAACCAGCGAACAGAGGGAGTGGCTGAGAACGATGACGTTGAGGACGTGCGCTAGAAAGATGCGAGCGAAGCCATTCGGTCCGTTGTGGCAACGCCGCCGAATATCCAGAAGTTAAAGCCCGAGCAAGAACAATCTTTGCTGAGTTTTGTTGGTGGCCATGACGTTGTGGCCCTCCTCCCCACGGGGTTCGGGAAAAGTTTGATTTTCCAGCTCGCTCCGTTAGTGGTGAAGGAGTTGGCTAAGGCTAACGCTAGCGGTGCTAATGCTAATAGCCTTGACGGTCTCCCCTCTTGTTGCACATGCGCATGACATACGTCACAACCAAACGTTAGTGATTGGTTATGGCAGATCCAGAGTGGCTCTGGGCAGATCCAATAGTTTTAAACTTACCCTCCTTCAAGGAAGTTAACACTTGTCAATGGAGAGTGGCCAGACTCTCTGTACAAATGAAATGTACGAGAGTCTGGTAGGACCAGGCTACTGTCAGACCATGTCTGCAGAAGGTTTAAGGTAAACCTCAGATATGCTGACCTCTAGTGACGTTTGGACCAAACTACAGATGCAGCTAAGACGGCAGCTTCTGAGGACAGATCAGTGAGGTTTAAAGAACCGCCGGGTTTTGCTCCAGACAACACAGGTTTAAACCTGTCTGAAACCTTGAGCTGCAGCTAAGCTAATGACAGAGAAACCTGTTTCTGTTTCTTCACTGACGCAACAAAAAACAATTAACACTGGAAAATAAATAGTCACATAGTAACCTCAATCACTGATTTCGTCTTGTTCATTTAAAATGTCTCACTTGGTTTAACACCAAAGCTCCCCACTAACCCTGTACAGAAGAGAAGGACTCACCAGGGAAATAGCGTTCAGGGATCTTGGTGACATAGAACAGGAAGGCAGATCCAGCTATCAGGTACATCACTAGCACACGAGGCAGGAACAGCTGCACATACAAGAAAAAACAGAATTCACATGACTAAATGTTATACAGTCAGGGGAAGAAAGGGCTGGGATTCATGAGTGAGACTTGTTACATGAACACTAGAGGAACACTAGACTCTTAATGAAGCTGCAGACTAGTGTATACGAAGGTGTAATAAATGCAAAGTATGTGAGCATCTCTCTCTGCTTGTTTTCTATTTTTACTCGGTTTCCTGACCTGTACAACAGCAGTGGTGAATCCTCCATTGAGCCAGACCCAGTGACAGGCAGGAATCACACTGATGCCAGCCACACAGCAGAAGATCGCCGTCCGAATCTGTTGCCAGTCGTTGCTGAGGTAACGGGGGTGGACCTGAGCACAGAAGACGGCCAGGATCAGGGACAGCACGGTCAGCAGGTAGACCTGTCGCCAAAACTGCGAGACAGGAGAGTAGCCGATTAGATACAGTCTAATCAGAATCAGAATGGGTTTTATTGCCAAGTATGTTTTTTAACACATACAAGGAATTTGTTTTGGTGTTGTTGGTGCACGTCACACGTGCATAAGTAAAGCTATAAACAATATAAGTATATGTACAATCAGAGCTGGAGCATCCGTTTCTTTATTAGTATACCATCTTGAGAGAAAGAAATCTTGGCTATTCACACTTACAGCGTTACAGTAGAAAGCGTAGAAGATCCCAGGTACGTAACAGCCCAGGATGCCAACAGAGATGCCTGCGTAGTCCAACGACAGCCAGCGACGGCAAGTCTTCTCCGACCGGTGGCACGCGAACAGGTGATACCCCACAGAACACAACATGCACACCTGAGATGAATACACACAGTAACATTACAGACTGGAAGATATCTGTGAGTGTCATCTCTCACAAATATGTAGTCATAACATCCAACACAAATTAGAGCTTTTTTTTTTTTTTATGATTGTCATTATTAGTTTTATCAAGTTCGTTTTGTTTTACCTTTTCTAATGCACTTGTGTGGACAAAGAAAAGGAGAGGAGTTTAAAGCTTGATTTATACTTCTGCGTAAAATCTACGCCGTGGCTACGTACGTATGTACGTGGAGACACGAACCTACGTCGGACCCTACGCCGTAGCCTGATGTGCACCTCTCGTGCGTCGCATTTCCCCCTACTCATTTCCTGGTTCTCCTTTTCCGTAAACAACATGAAATCAAGGAGAGGGTTAACTTTTCCTGCTACAGATTTCCCACCGTGGTCAGAAAGCTCAGGGGAGACACCTTGTTTCTCTCACTATGACTCTAGAGTCGGTTTCGCTCCGAAGCTAATCCTCGTCACTCTCTCTACACACACACACACACACAAAGTATAAACTTCAGGCCACTTACGTAGGCTACGGCGAAAGCTCCGCGTGGAGCCTCCGCAGGACCATAAATCAAGCTCAAGGAGGAGGGTGGGTGGGAAACTATATACATGTATATGCATATAATTGCATTAACACGTTTCCAATCCCATTATCAGCTGCTACACAACCAACAACACAAACTGTAAACACAGAAACACTGCCTCTACATTGAACTACACTACCATTCCTCTTTATAATACAATAGGACTGTGCCCCACCTTTACAACAGTTACACCTAAACACAGCTTACACACCTTGGGTTGAGGTGAACTGATTGCACCTGTGGTAGGAAACGTGAACCTACATGAATCAGTTTGTTAAGCCACACAAACTTGATTTATATACAGTACAAATATTCAGCTAATGAAGATGTTCATAATAAACTAATAATTGTGAACAGCTGTAAAACTGTTAAAGTAGTAAAATTACAGACACATACACCTGTAGATCATGCACAGAGAGCATGGATGCTGGCAGGAATAAGGAAAGAGTATTATAATAAGCCTGGAATACACTGTATGTATTTAAACAACAAAAAATGTTTGCATTCAGATCTAAACAACACAGTAAACAACAAGATGTGGATGAGGTTACAAGACTCTCTCTGTTACCATCAACTCCAGAAGACGACAATCACAGCTTTTGTCACCCTCACAGTCAGCCAAATCATGTTTTACCTGGAAGCAGAACAGTCCTATAGTGTAGATGACGTAGTCCTCTCTGTTGGCTCCAGAGGCTGGCAGTACTGAGGAGAGGTCATTGACCCCGAGAGAGAAGAAGAGCAGGAAACCCAGAAGGTGGCTCCAAATGTTCACAGTCTCATTGGACAGAATGAAGATACTGCAACAGAATAGAAGAAACAAAGATGCACACATGTCAACAAGGCCAGTCTGTATACACTAACATGCACAATAGTAATGTTCATACACTGTAATATGCAGGACATTTGCATATTGAGGATCTACATAATTAACACCATAAAGCCAGAAAGTAATCCAACTACAAAATAAGTACAAAAATAAATAAATAAATACTCTATTGAACATGACTGGAATGTAGTACATAATTCTGCTATTAAAAGGTATACATTTCCAACATGACTCCCACCTCCTAAGGCAGAGTTTGGAGGGCAAGTGGGCCCTGTAGCCGTCTGTGATGTAGGGGTTTTCTTTGAGAAAGAGGGGGATTTGTTCGTAGGTGTACAGTCGTATCCTCTGAGGTATCAGCACCGGCCAGTGCTGGTAGCTGCCCAGCTCTATGTAGTGGGCAGTCCGCAGCAGCTTCTGGGGCATCTTCAGCAGCATCTTGTACCAACTCATCTGGTACAAGGCAAGTCAGCGAGGCTAGGCTGAATTTGGAGAAGAAAAAAAAAAGGAAAAGTAAACCACAGTTGTTGTTTTTTAAATTCACAGGGTAGAGATTAGAGCCGAAAACAGTGCGAACAAATAGTGTTTGTGACACAACTGCCAGTGTTGATTAATCCCATTTAAAAACGTGTGTTTAATCTAGCTAAAGCTAACGTCTTCCTGTCAAAAGCCTTAGCTAGCTACTAGTTTACCACTCTGTACCACATCCGCAGCAACTCTTCAACGCTGAGGCTATTATCTATTTCACTTTGAAATAAAGCGTTTTATCTTCAAACTGTGTGTCAGACTGTTTTGTTATTTGCAAGCCATGTTAGCAAGCTAAATTCCCCGGCCCCCGGCTAGCGCATGCATTGTTTTAGCCAGCGAAACTGATTGAAAACAGGGTTATAAAGCTCACCATTAGTCGATGTCCTTGTTCAAGCAATTCTGCCATATCCGGATGACTATCAAGCCAGCATCGTGTTTCAGAAAAATCACATTTTAGTTTAAAAAACAACCAAACAAAGCACATACATATTCTCAGCTACTGGATAACACCAAACCTAGCCTCTTCTCTCCTGATAGTAAACGACAAAACGGTACGTTGCTGCCACCAACTGGTAAGTGTGGAGGATTGTAGCTGGAGCATAGACTGTAAAAAAAAACATTTATTCAATCTAGAAACAAAATAATCTCCAGAGCTTTCCTGCAAAAAATATCTGATATCCTATATTAAATTAATTTCTCATAGGATTAGAAAGTCTCTCCTCTTTATATATTAAGCAACATGTCTTACAGTATCTTTAATTGCAGTGGTTTGAGCAGTTCCCAGTAGATATCTCAACCAAAGCTGAAATGAATAGCCTGTATGCTATCCCGCCCTTGCTTTTGGCGACAGTTAAATAAACATAATTAAAATGCCAATTGTTTACTGACAGTATGAATGCTTTTCATTTAATAGACCAGACTTGTGGCTACACCCTAAAATAAAATAAAATGCATTTGTTTTGGCTTTGATGGAGGGAGTTCACAAACTTAGTGTGAAGAAACACTGTCTCTGTTTTTAGTTTTTTAACTGAGGTCAAAGGAGAGCATGGCTGCCACATCTAGTCAACAGTGGTGATCCCTTCTTTCTGAGTTCTTTTAGCCTGATAGAAAACAAGACCAGTCCTCCTCCTGACACACAGCTATCCATCCACCTGCAGCTCTGACTTTTCCCATTTTAAATGTAGGCCTAACGTCCCTTTTTCACTTCAACAATGTTATTCCCCATGAAATATTCCTGGTATGACAGGCTAACTCTATTAGACTGCATCTTACTACTTCAAATTAAAATAGTCATTTGTGCCCACCTTATGACTGGTTAATGATTACTTGGTGGTCTCTTTCCGTTTTTTACACTCTTAAGTTGTATTAAATGTTACATTTTGTGTTTACTTGAATGGAGGAGAAACCAATGATTGAAGGGGACATGCAACAAAAGTCTCTATTTGTCTTCTAGTCCAACTGTTACACCCAAAAATAAAGCCCAGATCACATTATCCACAACAGCTATCCATGAAATGTCCAAGGGGGATCCCTGGAAAGCACAAGATTAAACAGAATGGATGCAATTTGCTGACAAAATGACTTTGGTATGTTATTATTTGAGTTGTTTACTGTCATGACTTCATCCTTCTTAAAAGTTGAAATTAAACATTACCAGGAAGCCGCAGGCAGTCGGTGCATTACATCCCTGCAAACACAATGAAATACATAATTACAGCACTACACCACACAGAAGAACTCCTGGAATGTGTTGAGCATTTCAGATTGATGGTATACATATGTAACATTTCATGAGAGTGAATTTTACTTACAATATTTTTGATGCTTCTGTCTGTTAACATGATAAAGTGTGCTTATGAGGACATGGTCATGTTCTGGTGTTGAGACATGCTTGGAAGAAACGATAAGTCCAAGTCTTTTCATGTGAGACAAAGGAGTAGGTTTAATTTATTTTGGGGAGTCACATTTTGGATCAAACTCATGCAAGGCAGCAAATCACTCTGACATACCAAGGGCGTTCTGTTAGCCTATTCAATTCTGCTTTCCATCTGCAATAGATTTACACGAACATGATGCACTTGTTTGTTCTGAGGAGAAAAAAAGACATCAGGCATACAGTAGAAATTACTAGAATTGAGTCAGTGAGAAATGTCTTGCAATAAACCACCGCTGAATTGTTCATTGACTGAAGAGCAAATCTTTACTAAATCTTGAAACTGGGCAAACTAATAAAACACTTTTTACACACTAACAAGAAGGGATTTTTTGTTTTATAGGAGGATAATGACTCCCTTCACTTCTGTTTTAAAATACAGGAATATGTGGTCTCTACTTTCTGTAGTTATATTAAGTCATCTGGACCATCAGTATATTTTTATATATATTTTTCTCATCTCAGTCAGTCTCTATTTATGCCAACTGCACTGGCAACCGCAAGTTAAGAAATGGCATCTTTAACACAGGAACCTAAATGATTCTGCCTTCAAAATAAAAGCATAATGGAGTGAGCTATGACATATATAACATGAATAAAGGCAAGATTAAATAAAAAGTAATGAAGATTTGTGCCCACATTCTTTCTTATTTTGTCTTATTTTGCAACATAACATGCATTTCATGAAATTATGTTTCTGTTTACAAAATTCAAATTTACTAAATGTTGCTTATACAGTTTCATTAACTGTCTCTTTTATTTTTTTTACTTTTAGATATGTGATAACTTATACTGCATGTTTGTAGGCTACACTGTTCCTGGTAATAAAATAAATAAATAGCCTATGTATAGCAAATTATAGCCTATATACGCTACCGGTCAAAAGTTTGGGGTCACTTAGAAATTTCCATTCCACTCCATTATAGACAGAATACCAGCTGAGATCAGTTGCATTGTTTTTTTTTTTTTTAACCAGGGCAGCAGTTTTCAGATTACATTATGTGCTTACATAATTTCAAAAGGGTTCTCCAATGTTTTCTCAGTTGGCCTTTTAAAATGATATCAGATTAGTAAACAGAATGTGCCTTTGGAACATTTGACGAATGGTTGCTGATAATGGGCAATGTAGATATTGCATTAAAGATCAGTCACTTCTTTCTACAACAGTCGACAACCCTTTTACAATTATGTAAGCACATAATGTCATCTGAAAACTGCTGCCCTGATTAAAAAAACAATGCAACTGATCTCAGCTGGTATTCTGTCTGTAATGGAGTGGAATGTGTGACCCCAAACTTTTGACCGGTAGGGTATGCAATTTGATTTAATTTAATTAGTACCTGCCATTGTAGCATTATGATTTTCTGTGTATCTTTACTAACATTACCTTTATATTTTGTTATCCCTCTGCGTGTGTTTAAAATATTTTAATAGCTGTTTAAATTGCTGTTTTAGGGTTACGTTGCCTAATGTATTTCCAGGGACCATAGCTGACGTTTGGCTAATTCTGATTCATTTACAGGACTGTAGACTATATGAATGTGCAGTGTCCTTGTTAAATAAACCAATAAATAAATGTATTAATTAAATAGCATGTAATATAAGGACATCAAAGCTATAGCTTACATACAAATAAATGAGAATTGCATCAAAGCAAATAAAAACATGGAAAATAATGTTTTTTAAATATATTTATTAGCACTATCATAGTTGTGGAGCAGTAGTTTTGATACGTTGGTGTCTACAGTTTAATTTGAAGAATCATGAGGGAAGCTCTGTTGTGTTTGCATTACTGCTGGTTTGAGAGGGGTGTGCAGCAGCTGTGTGCCCTGTCCCGTTTATTTCCAACCCATTCTGTCAGGGAACCCACATGTAGGCTACTTCCACTCAACAGTGATTCAACATGTGAACCGCCGGGCTGATGCTGTGAAGATGATGGAAGATAGCAGCTAACCACACTGCTGATATGAAACGCATGGATTATGGCTCTGATATGGATATGTTGTCAAATCCTACTCTTTCTAAGTGTCTGTGTTAATTCATCGCTGCGTGAAGGCGACGACACTTCCTGTGATGGAGCGTTTGATATTTATTTTGTTTTAGACAGGTGAGTCAATACAGAGCATATATCTCTGCATGCATGCGTTTGCTTTAATGAATAATGGAGCCACCAGGGACAGACCAATATATTAATGTAATACCCAAGTGCTGAGACTTGAGTCTTGACTCACTCCTCTCCATGTATGGCTGTGTTTAGTTTTCCAACTTTCTCTGCTGCATCACTCCAGGTTAGACACAGTGTTGTTTTTTTTTTAAATCTTTTCTATTCTGAACAGCAGTCAGATGTCTATACTCATGTAAAGCTCCTCCAGAGTCCCTCTCCGTGGTGTATTAGGTTGCTGTTAAGTATAAATAAAACTAAGTCATGAGTTTACAATAATATAATAAATGATCTGTTCTCTGTTTATTCTATGCAATAACAGAATAAATTGACCAAGACCCATTCTGCAGCATCAAAACTTAATTAATGCAACTTCATTAAAGCTTATACAGGAAATATAAGCTGTACAAATGGAGTTTGGTTTATTTGACTGATGGACTGTACACCAGTGTTGTCTTACAGGGTTGGTGTAGAGTCTTGTGTTGGATATATTTGATACTTTTTCTGGCGCTGGCTGTTTTTGCAGGTCGGGCAGTGTGTTTGGACACTGGCATGAGATCTATGGATTTGTGGAGCAACTCACCAACAGGTTTGTCAGGTAAGTGTTGTATCACTGTCTTCTCCTCTCTTTCTCAGATTTCAGGAATTTATACTAAATAGTCTCCATAAAATATGGAATAGCCTATTACAAAACATTTTATAGCACAGTTCAAAACCAAGTGAAAAATGCTTTCCAGACAACCAGACAATAGTCATATTTAAACTAATGAAAAAAAGATGTATTTATTTTTAAACACTGAGGTGTTGTTATAGGTTTTTAAATTATAGTACAAACAGTAGTAGTGAGTAGAAAGTAGGCCATATCTATTTTGGGCAGCAGACATCATACAAGGCCACCAACTGCTCCAAAACCTCTCTGGGGAATATTGCAGAGGGTGTGTGTGTGTGTGTGTGTGTGTGTGTGTGTGTGTGTGTGTGTGTGTGTGTGTGTGTGTGTGTGGTGTGTGTGTGATATCTTTAGGTTTAATAAGAGGTTGCTAAATATGAAAGCAAAACATCTGGCCAGATGTTGAAGTTGGCGCTGACCACAACAGACAGTCCAGTTCCCCTTCACAGCCCAAAGGGTAGAGCAAGGAAGTAACAGTGACACATTTAGGGGTTCAATTTCCTACTATGTGGAGATCAGTGGGTGAGCAAGGCACTGAGATTGTCTTGTGTTGTCTAGTGATCCTGATTCAGTAACACACAGTAACGGACATTTTAATGGAATGAAATGCTGCTTGATGAATTGCAGTGTTAATTTCATGGTTTATTAATTTATGTCATGACATGTTATGATGTTATGCAACATGTTATAATCTGCTTTGTCATGTTATGAAAAGAAAGTCATTTTTAATGTATCACTGTTTTGTGGCATTACATATCACTTCATTATATCACATTAAAAAGTTAGTGTTTATATAAATCATATGCTATGTTGTGTCATGTATTATTATGGCGTGCTAGGTTTTTTCATGTCGTATATTATTAGATTAGATTCATCTTGATTATCATTGCACCCAGTAAGTACCAGTACAACAAAATATAGATAATAGTAGCAAATGTACCTATAAACATATATAAAGATACATTTCAAGAAGGGTCTTGTTTTGCTCACATGTCACCATATTGGAACACCTTGCCAAAAAGTAACATAATTTATGTCATGTTTTGTTTCAGTATATACAGTATATCGTCACCTCATTATTATTGTATTTCATCAAGTCCTATTTCCATTGATGTTTACACCCTACCGGTAATATATTTTCTGTCCAATTAATAAGCAAATGAATATTTAATAACAGTTACAGGAATCCTTTTTGTTGACATGAGGACCAAACCCACTTATAATGTTTCACCTTAAAGGATACAAAACGTAGTTTTGGATTTGATGTGCTTTTGTGCTGCAGATAAGATTCACAAGCTTCCTGTTTGTGTGTTTCAGTCCCAGGATGAGGGTTTCCTACATAGTCTTTTCAGCCAGAGCAGTTGTAATACTGCCACTAACAGGAGACAGGTACCAGCTTCATGTTTAAAAACTTCCTTCATCTCTTTCTCTCCTTCTCTGCCTCACTGCCTAACCCATCTTCCTCCTCACCACTGAAAAACAGCATACCACTGATAACAAGATCACACAGAAACTAAGCTCTTATCAGTCTCTATTTAAGCTGTGTTGTCCAATGTTTTGTGGTCTGGCTGCGCAGGTCAAAGATCGATGAGGGTTTGGAGAAGCTGAGCCAAATCAAACCTGCCGGTGAAACTTACATGCACGAAGGCATGAAAGCGGTAGGTACGCTCGTTGGGGTAGCAGAGAATTCTGGACTCTGTACATAGGCATTCTCTATGGGCCTCTCCCCGCATCCACGGCTATTCATTCTAGTATATTTGTGGGTCCTCCTCACATAAGGGCCCTGTATACTCAGTCCACTTCCCCCCCCAGTCCGACACCCCTGGGTACGCTCATCTAACATTGTGATTGCCTGCCAGGAATCTTATTTCTAACACCGATGGTCACTTTTTTTTTAACATGAACTGCCACTTTTTTTTTTTTAAATTAACACAAGCAACAACCTAAATGTGCTTTGATTTTTAGAATAGAGTGTGTCAAATCTACTTTAAAACACTTACACAACCAACAAACTGCGGGCTATGTGCCTTGTATATTTTGGTCCATTGTGTCGTACTGTATACTGGTATTTTAAAGTAAATTAGATATGTTATCGGATATGTCAAGCAGCTCCAATCGGGTCTGGCAACAGAAAATGTTTCAGCAATCCAAAACATGTAACAGTGAAAGTGTCATTATCATTTTAGGAGCAGCACATGTGCACAGTATATGTGTGAGTATCGCTATTTAGACTGAAGAGTCTTTCACTCTTCAGGTGTCAGAGCAGATGATGGCACAAACTGCACCGTCATCCAGCATCATTATCGTTCTGACTGATGGCAAGCTGGAGGTTTTCCCCTTTGAACTGACTCTACAGGAGGTATCAAACACACACACACACACACACACACACACACACACACACACACGTTGCTGAAGATTATTCTAATGGTTCTTATTTTTTTGTATTTTTACGATGTTTTCATGTGCTCTGTCTTTTTGTTGTTTTTTATCCTGGGTTTCAATCAAAAATCAAGGTTGTCTGAGGAGACACACTGACTGACAAATATTACTTCTCGAATCACTCTGTTGTTTTACTGAAGTACAACACTCAAGAATATGTGTATCATGTTGCATGAAATGAGCCAGTTGCTAAATGGAATCAGCAAAACATGTCATCACTCTAAAACCATATGGTATGTTTTGGAAAATGTCAAGTTTTAATTTATATATATACACGCACACACACACACACACACACACACACACACACACACACACACACACAGTTTGACATAAACGATCTGTAACAAGATAAACCACTCATGTGATCTTTTATCAATAATTTATTTCATAAATATAGGTTTACTGTATGTCAGTAGAAGCAGAACTTGATTTAGGACTTTCTTTGTTTTGCTTCCCAGGCTGACAAAGCCAGAGGGTTTGGAGCCAGAGTGTACTGTGTCGGGGTCATGGACTTTGACCACAAACAGGTAGAGGACGTTAACTCGCTGGCCTCTGAGCACTGGGAGAAAGAACACTTCTCTCTGTTATTGATACTTGTTTAAACACTGAGCTTGTATTTGTCTTTCTGTGTGTGTGTTAGCGTGTGTTAGGTTAGGTTGTGGTCAGATTTTCAATAGACTGCTGTTTTTGGCCCAGATTTATTAACTTGTTGCTAAATCAGTTTAAGCTCAACTGAAACCTCCTAAGGACAGAACAGCAAGCAGCTGGCAGGGATTTATGGTGTGTGGTTTATGCTGCATTTGGTTTATGTTAAACCATGGAATCATTTATTTGAGGCAGCATGTTTTGAGTTATCATATCCTCGGAGCGACTTTGATTTATTCCTGTGCAGGTATCAAGTTATTGAAAGGGAGCATTGTGTTCAGGACAAAGAAATAAGGATGAAATCTTAATGTGTCCTCAAAGGTGTTTTTCATGCTGAATAAGAATCAGCCCAACTGTCTACTTTGTTGACTGTAAGAAATACAAAGAAAAAAATGTATCCTATAAAACAACAACATGACTAAGAACCATTGGTTCTCAATAGCCTGGAAATCCAGACCCAAATCCGAAAGATTAAGGGTCTGGCTATGAGTAATGAAAATGGCCAAACTCGAGGGGCGGCAACAAGCATGCATTTTGAAAATCTCACTTGCACGCAATTGGATAACACTACGACCAATCAAAACAAAACACGGGGTGACGTATCCAGAGCCCCATACGCTTAGCTACCAGCGGAGCTAACTGGTAGATTAAACTGTCGTCATCTGTTTAGCTCGCCTCTGCCCCGCCTATATCAGATACACCGATGTGATTGGTGCAGCTTAGCTACCAGGGCATAGTTAATGAGCATCATTACTCAATGGCAGAGTGACTCGCTGAGCAAATTCAAATTGTGCTCTCGCGAGAACTCTGGATTTCCAGGGTAGGATCTCAGTGTTTGTAGCCATTATCTTTACTACAGTCAGCATCAGGTCATAAGTTATCCTTAATCAAATCTACAGTGCAAGGAAAAAAACTGTAATTACATTAGTTGAGAAGACGATACTACAATATTTCATTTAAAGTGGCATCCATTGTTGTGCAACCCCCGCCTTGAAGCATCCCTTAATCACATTATAGTGACAGTATTGATCTGTATAATAAGTATTCATACGCATATCTGAATGTCTTCGACATGACATAACTCATGACTGGGAAAGTCTTCAGTAGTCAGCGGGTGCAAGGGTTTCTCTGCCCGGTTACTGACCCAGTGTATACTTTGTGGTCTGAGTAGGGAAGTAATTACATCATTCTCTAATTAAATGATGACGGGCAAGCTTCCTGTTCTGCAGTCATTAAAGTAGGAGTTGAAAGCTTCAGCCAGCTGTCCAGAGCTTTCATCTCCTAGAAACAGCCTTTTCCTCCCTAAACGCTGCTAATGCACTGAACCGAAACGAGCAGACGACCTCCCAGAGAGGCAGCGAGAAATGAACACTGAAATGTAAACTGTTGATATATAACATAAAATGAATTTGAAGGTAGGTCAACTTTTCATTTTTGTCTCAGCTTGCTGAAATAGCAGACGGCACAGAACAAGTCTTCCCAGTGCTGTCCGGGTTTCATGCCCTCAAAGACATCGTCAACTCGGTGAGCTCACGTCATCACGTATATATATATAACAATACACAAAAACGTTCAGCGGCACACAGCGAGAGTGTGGCATCAGACTTACAACCGTCATCTGTATCTCCACCCAGATCCTGAAGCAGACGTGCGCAGAAGTATTCACAATAGAGCCATCGAGTGTTTGTGTGAATGGTAAGTGTTACAAACGCGCTAAAGCTGACCTGGGCTCGTTACACAAAGGCACACAGCTGCTAAAGGTTAGCCTAGCCGGTAACATAATCCCCCTGTCTCTTCTCACGTGTTGTGTTCAACGTGAGAATGAAACGTTAGTTTATTTTGTAATGTGTAAGTATGTAGAGATCTTTTAAAAGACATGTTATTGTTAGAATAAATATACCTACACAAGTAGTTATGTATATCTTGCTGTACGTTTGCCATCTTATGGACATCATGTGAAAAATAGTTATTCCACTCTTTCAACCTGTTTTTTAGAAGGAACATTCTAATGTCATTTTTGACCAGTTTTGACAGCTCTATCTTTGTCCGTATTGGATTAAACAGATCAGATGAAAAACGAAAGGAGCCTTTTGTGTGCCTTTCACAGTCGTTTGTTTGTTTCCCTCACTCTCCTTTTCGAGCTCAACAGCCAATCAGATGAATTGGTTGACAGCCGCCGTTCGATTCACGAAGGCCCACGCTTGGCGACGGTGCGGGACACACCGCCCAATCTAGCGCGACGGTCGGTCGCCGTCGGCCCAACTTCAACCGACAGCCGACGGTCGGCTTGGTGTGTCAGGGCCTTAACTTGCCTGGATGAGTGTTTGTCTTTCTTACTTCTAGAGAATTGTGTCCGGCGCTCAGCACCGCCCAAGTCGATTGTGATTGTTTGTTTTTTTACGTTTTTCTCCCATCCCAGAACGTTGTGTGGACTAGCCAGACCCTCATCCGCAGCGCTGTGGAGGAAGGTCTGGAAAATGCGAGACTAGTGCTGTGTTACTGACTCACCCAGGATCTGCATGGTTTGGCATCTGAAGGTGGTAATCGCTGCTAATGCACTGAACCGAAACGAGCAGACGATCGGATCCGCTGCCGTCGGCGTCTTTCCCGAGCCAGCCCCGCTCTTCCTTGCTGTTGTAGTATATGTTTTAAAAGGTGTATTTACAAAAGTTTGTGATGTGGGAAAACAAGAAAGGCAAGAAAACTCTCTTTCTCTCAGTGTGTTTCTCCATGTAGTAGCGTCTGGTTTGCAGCCCGTCGGCGTGAGGCTCTTTTCCACTGCGGAAGCGATCTCCTCAATGAAACTCCACCATCATCTCCCCCACACACCTGCGAATCTGGGTTATCAGCCGTCACACAAACACGCCCCCCTCTTGTCACATGTCAGTGCTTTCCCTGTCAAACGGCTACTGAAAAGACCGGGTGTAACATAAGTTAGCGGTAAAGAGTTTGTATTGTTTGAATATAATAATGCACTAAACATATGGTGCAAATTATTATGTCAAATGCACTAAGAGCGCGTCTTTAGTGATGAAAATGTTGGTCTGTCGGTTGGTCTGGACTGAAGATTATTCTAATGGTTCTTATTTCTTTGGATTTTTTACGATGTTTTCATGTGCTCTGTGTTCTTTTTGTTGTTGTTTTTACCCAGTGTTTCAATCAAAATCAAGGTTGTTTGAGGAGACACACTGACTGACACATACTTCTTAAATCACTCTGTTGTTTTACTGAATTACAACACTCAAGGATATGTGTATCATGTTGCATGAAATGAGCCAGTTGCTACATGGAATCAGCAAAACATGTATCACTCTAAAACCATTTTCAGTCTAGTCCAAACTGAAATATCGCAACAAAGATTTGTTGGATTGCCATACAACTTTGTAGATACTCATGGTCCCCAGAGGATGAAGCCTAATAGGCTCCATTGACTTCCTTTTAGCATCACTATGAGGTTCATATTTGTATTTTTAAGTTCAGTTAGTCTTTAGGGTTTTTTTTGCTCAATCATTTGCTGTTTAATACGGTAATTGCTGTTTCTGTTTGCTGCAATGTAAGCACCATAGGTCACAGTAGTGTAATGTGTGTCTGGTGTGTTTCAGAGTCTTTCAGTGTGGTGCTGAGGGGCAGTGGCTTCAGCGGATCCAGGAGGACAGACAACATTCTCTGCTCCCTCACTGTCAATCAAAAGACATACGGTCAGTAAATGCCACACACTCAAAACATTCTTCCACAGTGCCTCAGAGGTCAGCGGATTTACAATTGGCTTTTGCATGCTAATGCAAAGGATGCACTTATTTGAACCTTTATGGTATGAAGTAATTGTACACGTTTACTCACCATTGAAGCCAAAACATGTGCTCATGTACTGCAATACACTTTGAGATAGCATAATCTAGGAGGTGAAATGTGATACGATGTGCAGATGTATGCGCTGCAGTGGAAATCATGACGTCCAGAAACAAACAGTGGCTGCTTTTTATTGACTTCAGCCGGAGAACAGAGGACACATTATGAGACTGAGCAGAGGGAGGGAGGACATGTTCTCTGTCTCATTAGTCTATTAACAGATCTGTGTCCTCTTAATGTCACTGAGAGTACATGAAGGGAAAACACATGACTGTATCTTATCTTCTTCTAACCAGCTTGTTTTTATCTGTTCTTCTGGATTGTCTTTTATTCTTTCTATTGCTATCATCCTTTTGCTTTGAATTTTTATTCACACTAACATGTAGGCTGGCTGGGTTGTGCACTATGTCATTGTGCAATAAGTTGGTTATTGGGGTTATGCAATATGTTAATGGTGCAATACATGGGCTGTTGGATTCTTCAGTATGTTATTGTGTACTGCATAGGTTATGTGGAAATGTGTCATTTGTGCAATATGTAGGCTATTTGGGGTTGTGCATTATGTCATTTGTGCAATATGTAGGCTATTGGGGTTGTGCAATATGTTAGTTGTGCAATACATAGGCTATTGGGGTTGTGCAATATGTCAGTGCATTGTGTCATTTGTGCAATACGTAGGCTATTGGGGTTGGGCACTATGTCAATTGTGCAATATCTCATTGTGCAAGGGCTGTGCTACATTTATTGCGGAGAATGCAGCCGACGGGGTTGTTCAATTTAAAACTGCCACTGAAAGGGGGAGTTAATGTGCTTACTATATAGGTACCTGTCAAATGTATATGAGAGCATGTTTTGTGTTGCATGAGAGTATGTGTTGAGAGTTTTTATAATTTGTGTTGTCTTTGTAAAGCTAAGGAACGGACAGAGTCCAAAACACATTTCCCTTCGGGGACAATAAAGTATATCTTATCTTATCTATTATATCTGTGATGTGGCTGCGAAATATTTTTTATGAGGGAAAAAAAAATACATGATTCAATTAAAATAGTTACTGGAGGTAGCATGGCATTGGAAATTACCAAACAAGATTCTGAAATCTTTCTTTTGTGTGCATTATGCACACACATGAAATGCAACATCATGGCAGTAAAGGTACATAGCATCTTCTCTTTGCTAATTTGCATTGTGTAAAATTAGATGATGTACCAACACTAGGACTGTAAACTCATCCATGATCCATTGTCTTTCAGGAGTTGAAACACCCTAAGTGCACGCAGAGGCAAATTTGTTTTGCAAGTCAAAGTTAATTTCAATTTACAACTAAATGTTTCGTAACTTTTGTATATTTTTTCATTTTTTTGTAATATTTTTGCAAGAATATCCTTTCTTTATAGGCAGTAAGACTTTTCACAGTTTGTCCGTTTCTATTTCTTCTCAGACCAGAAGCCAAAAGTCGTCAGAGACGGCTATCTGCTGTGTCCAGCTCCTGTTCTGCACGAGGTCGGACAGTAAGTCGAAACACACACACACACACACACACACACACACACACACACACACACACGAACACACACACACACACACAGGCACACAGGCGCAGGTGCCTGTGTGTGATAAGGACGATGTGGAAGTATTAGCTTCATCAGCCCCAGTCCCACCACATCAAAATAAACAGTAGCTTCAGGAATTTCGTAATCTACAGCTGAGAAACCACACTTGAGTTTGAACACTGAAAAAGGTGACTAAAGCTTTCATATAACTTTTTTTTGGTCCTGTCTGTCCTGGTGTTTCTCTACTTTCTTTGTTGCACAGTAAAACCCTTGTGATTAAAATCAGAGTCATGAGCATCTCCATACCCCATCAGCCTTTTCTCTCCCCGTCAAGGCAATACTGAGCCTGTGTTTACCTTAAATAGGAAAAGAGATTCATTTTTGTGAAAGAAAAAATCAGCATGACATCATTTTATAACATCACTACCTTGGCATTTGTCTGACAATGCCGGATCGACCCAGGCTTATAAAGAAAGTGCATCATTCGCCGGAACAACGGCACAACGCTATTTCATAAAGCTGATGGAAATTGAAAAAACAACAATAAAACGATATTTGTAGATCAACGTGCGTCAATTTATCCGTTTAGAGCCATCAACATTTCTTCCTTTGACTAATCCGAACACTAGGCCTGTGCAAATACAGCGGGTTCAAATTAGAAACTATAAATCTGTTGTGTGTGATGGAGAGAGAAAAGAGAACAATGTTTACAGTAGAACTATCAGCGGCTCAAAGTGTTGGATGAACTGAAGCCAGTCCGACCAGAATATCTCTGTGGCATTTAGAGAACGAGCCAAAGCTGATTTAACTTCACCCACTTCAAACAGCGCTCTCTCTCTCTCTCCCCCCTCCTCTATCTGTCCCCAGTCGCCTCTCACTTCCCATGAGGTCTCACCCACTCTGTAACACTCTCTGCATACTGAAACGCTCATGCATAGTTTGATTATTTCTCAGGGACAAAGCTAAAACAATCTCCGCTCAAGTCCAACCCTCAAAACCACTGGAACCAAACAGTATTAAACGGCAAACTATAATGGCAGATTAGGAAATCTGGTCAAAAATGATAAGCATTTGAATGGCAATGCCTTCCTTTTTCAGTGAGTCAATGTTCTTGGCACTAATAGTGTTGGAAGGCTAATAGGGAAACTGACACGGTTACCAAGAAACAGCTACAGCTCTATGGCAGTGCTTCTCAAACGTTGTAGCTATAAACCCCTTAATTAACAATACAGCAATAAAACTTCATATTTCACCACCATAAACACGCACATGCACCCTCTGACCATTCTCCTCTCAATTTCCCACCACACTGACGGCTTAGTGGACATCACATGTACATTTTAATAGGTCTGGAAGAAAAGTGTTTCATCTCCTGGTGTTGTTTTCTTCAATTCTGCCTAATTCAATCAATCAATTCAGATCAATTGATGTGCTGGTCAGCCTGAATAATGGACAATCCTACATATCCAGTCCCATCACCATCTATGCTACAACTTGTGTGAGTATTAATCATATAGTACCAAAACTTTTTTTTTTTATAGGTTACGATAGTATCACTACAGTATCAATACAGGCAATTCTGCAGTTTGCACAGTCAACATTTTACCCATCTTCCTATTATAACTGAAGAGGAAAGCATGCATCTTTAAAATGTGAGTAATGGTAAACACATGGCTCAGATCTCAGTGGTATTAGTGCCAGTGTAATGATAACACAAGATACATAAACACATGTCCAGGGTGCATGATGTAATGGGTGTAGCTGATTAGTGTGTGTTTATTGTAGTCAGATGGGACCTGGGTGCTCTGGTTGCTGTTGGCTCTGTTGCTGTTACTGGCCCTGGCTTTGTTCTGGTGGTTCTGGCCTCTGTGCTGCACTGTGGTGAGTTTACAGTCCATGCATTCCCAATTCAGGCCTCTTAGAAGCACGAACCATAATTCACTGCTATTGTTATTTATGGAACTATAGCCCAGTGTTGCAATTTGGCCAGGGTTTCTATAGTAACACTCCTATTTAATTAGTTTTTACTTTTTCATATTGTTTTACAGGTGATCAGAGACCCACCCCCCTCTCGTCCACCTCCTCCACCTCCTGTCATTGTGAGTAGACCACAGACTGTTGAAAAACATTTTTCTCTTACATCATCAGTGTCTTTATAATTTTTAAGTCCATGCAGGCGGGGCACTTGTATGTGAATGACACAGAAAATAACCTAACTATCTAACAAACCACAGCTGTGTCTGATAGGCTGCAGCACCTGTCAATCAAGCAAACACACGTCTAAACACACCTCTCTTTAAGCCTTACTCTCTTTCTAAAAGAACAAGAAGCCTCTAAGAAACTTAAAATAAGTAGTGAAATCAGCTATTTAGACCAGGGGTCTTCAACGTTTTTTTAAGCCAAGGACCCCTTCACTAAAACTGAGGATGAGCAGGGACCCCCTCTTACATAAATTGTATTAAGTTGCATATTAAACTGAGCCTACAATAACATGTAGGGTGGCCTAAAACCTCTATACATACATTTTTTGCATAGAATACTAAGCCATTAAAATAGCCTAATATTGTTGGCATGATTTTATAAATCATGTTTTAATGTTAAACATACATGTGGCACAGTGAATCCTTAGGATGAATCTATCTACTATGCATATCTATATCTACTCTGTGGATGGCCTTAGTGACTACCTTACCTACAGGCCAGTTAGCAGTAGGGATTTATTATATTTGCTAATAATATGTTAGATTCATGTTAAGACTTTTTAACTTTTGAAAAAAACTTCAAAAATTAACAATGATTTGGAGGCCGCCCTGCATTGACTCTGAGGACCCCCTAGGGGTCCCGGACCCTCTGTTGAAGATCCCTGATTTAGACCATGATGATCATTTTAAGTGATAATAATTTCAAGATAGAAGAAGCTAAATAGATATCTATGGTGCTTTGTGGAGGCAGCATCTACTGACTGTTAGTGGTACTGCATCACATGATGCAATGCAATGACTTCAGTTGTTTCTGTTCCGCATTGACTCATTTGAAAATGTTAAATAATCACATTAAGTTTAGATAGGATTGAATGGACCTAAAATGTAGATCATCATTTAAATTTTGGATAGTAACAGTTTGAAATTCTGTGTTATTTAAAAGGTGCACGATGTGGCTGGGTTAGCTCAGTTGGTAGAGCAGGCGCACATATGTGTGTGTGTGTGTATATATATATATATATATATAAGTTTACTCCTAGACACAGCGGCCGCGGGTTCAACTCCAACCTGCGGCCCTTTGTCATTCGCCCTCTCTCTCCCCTTTCATGTCTTCATCTGTCCTGTGGAAATAAAGACCTAAAAAATAATCTTTAAAAGGTGCATGATACACAGAGCTAGTTAACCCCCCTCCTGAAACTAATTGTAAAGTTATTTCAATTTACTTTTGTTGTTTTCAAGGAGCCAGAAGAAGATCTTTTGCCCAAACACAGGTGGCCCACAGTGGATGCTTCATACTATGGAGGCAGAGGTCCTGGAGGAATCAAACGCATGGAGGTGAAAAAAAATACAGAAACAATAATCGTACAAAATATTCAGTGTTTCACATCGATGTTTGTTTTTAACAACATTCATTTAGGCAAACTTCAACATTTTGGCAAAGTGTTGACGAACACACACATTGGTTTTTTGTGGAGTCGCTGTGTGTTCAGTGTCTCTTCTTAACTATTTGGCTACTGTGCTGCCACTAACAGACAGGTCTCTCATGTCTGTCTTTTTTACCCATGGTCTGTGTGTAGGTGCGTTGGGGGCAGATGGGCTCCACAGAGGAAGGGTCACGTCTCGAGAAAGCCAAAAATGCTGTGGTCACTATGCCGGAGGGAGCAGAGGAGCCCATCATGCATCGGCCTCCACCACGGCCTCCTCCGGTCTACAACTCCCCGTCACAATCCAAATGGTACACTCCCATCAAGGTGAGACAATAACCCTGCATATTGATAGATATGTACTGCTTTAAGGCTTAATATCTATCTGATTCTGACTCTTATCACTGCTGTTCCTTCACACACACACACACACACACACACACACACACACACACACACACACAAGCATGAGCAGCAGCAAACTCTCTCTCTCTGCCTCACACTCACACACACACACACACGGTATGATGCGCATGTCCTATATCATTCTTTATCTGCATTTTTATCTTGCGTTTGTGTGTGTTTGATTGAATTAACATGATTTGACTTTCAGGGGCGTTTTGATGCATTGCGGGCATTGCTGAGGAGACAGTACGACAGAGTGGCAATCATGAGGCCAACACCTCAGGACAAGGTGAAGAAACATCTGCAGTATTACCCTCCAAATCAATTCAACTTTCTTTCAGATGGAAGAAAACACTGCTGCTTACCAATTTAGAATGCTTTCATCATCATTTCTTCCTGCCAGTGTCTGCAGTCACCACGAAATAATTACGCTTTTGCCATAAAGTGTCACCAGTTACTTTGATTAGAGAATAGACCCAGTCTCTTGACTCCACAGTGATTTAATTAATTAATAACAGAAAATAATACAGCCCAACATCCCCCCTCTAATTATCTACGCAACAGACAATTTACAGCTTACTGCATCAACTTATAATGGTCTAAATGTCAACGCTTGACAGCAGGAATAGGTTCCAGACAATGTTTTAGGATGGTTGTCTTCTTACAATATTTACTTGTCTGATTTTGATGATGTGTCCTCATATTTTGTATTTTTTTGATGCAAGTGCTCTTATCATTAACTCAAATGGGATATTTCCCATTTTTAGCACCACTGCCCAGATAAATAAACACATAAGATGCATTACATCTGGTGTTGTTTGATATCATATTGTGTTTACAGACTCTGCCACTTTACAGTATGTAATACACTCTATTTGTGGTTGATACTGATATCTGACTGTCTGTCTTCTGTTGTCTCCAGGGCCGCTGCATTAACTTCACCAGAGTTCAGAGTCACTGATGTTCAAACGTGAGGATCAACACTTTTCACTTTATTCCAGTTTTTGGCCAAACATGACATGTTTGTACACTCAGAGATGATTGTTTGGATTCAATGTGTATTGTAAATAAAAGCATTTACTATCTATAATATTCTAGTGTTGTTATTACATTTAGAAATGTATTACCCATTTTGTTTTCAGTTAAAACCAAACCATGGAACACATTATTCAGTTATTCTGTTTATTTGAAAGAAAAATATACTTCTCTTTTCACAAAGACCTTCAGTACAAGTACCCTGACCGGTATAACAAATCATACATGAAAAAACACTTATAAAATGAAACATAAAATTAGCTTAAAAAAAAGAAAACACAACAATAGCATCACGTTCACTCATAGGCAGACTTTAAGGATCGCATCACGCTCACATCATCACGTATGAGATGAAGAGCAGGTTTAGGGTCCTGTTTGTATTCAACCTGCACATACACACATCTGTTTGTGCTTCATTCAGACCCCACATCACACATGAACTGGTGTTGTATTAACACAAATTAGCTTACCAACACAGTCAGCCAACTTGCAACAAGCTCACTGTTACACTTCAGAGAAAGTACATAAAGAATAAAACACTTTTTTTTACCTTCTGATACAAAATACAACTTAATACTGTATAGAAGGACGCCATAAAATAGGTGTCACTAAACCCTATAGTACAATACACTACACAAGAACCCACTGAAGTGCATTTGATTCTACGCGCGTGATTAGCATGATGTTGCTGACACTCGCACAATTTTGCATCACCGATGCGCAGCCAAAGTGCACACATCACAACATTTTTAGAACCAAATAGCATGATTGATGAATGCAGTGTCTGTAAAATGTCTTAGGAAATATGTAGCGGATTTGCATTCTGTGTTCAAATTAGATCAAAGGCTTGAATGACCTGGAAATAGCCGGAAATTGAAGCTGTGTGCAAACTGAGAGAAAATGGATTGGATGTGGTGATCGCTGTTGTGCTCACGATGTTGTCATTACAATCAAGCACTCAACAAGACGACATGGCAGACAACAGCGCTTCTAAAAGCAGTTGTTAGCCTGTTACTTATAATACAAATCGATGAGCTCTCTTTTCAGAGTGCGTCTCTCCTCTCTCTGTGGTTTCTGACTGAACTCAGCCCCGGATGTCCGCAGAGAAGCAGTGCTAATGTTGCAATGTAACCAATCGGGTCCATATCCGTCTTATTCATTCAGAGACAAAACCGGCCCTTTATGCTTCCATAGAGTCCTTCCACAATTATGTTGTCGCCATGATGAAGGTCCACTGGAGATATAAACAAAATCCACACGTTTGACTACTTCTCCAGTCGTCTGAAAATCCTTTTAAGTGCCTTGAACGGAGCTGATGTTGAAGAAGAAGAAGAAGAAGAAGAAGAGCTTCCGAGTCGATCCGAGTACTCCTTGGGAATCATTATGTTCAAAACTGCAGCATTAAGGTCCTTTGGCATCTGCTGAATTTCATCAGGGATTGTGACAGTATCCGATTTATAAATCATGTATGCTCCTTGTGAGCTCAAAGCCCACAAATTGTGACATATTCTTCTGTTGATGTGTGTGAGAATGTGGGCCCAGCTGTGTTTGTTGTGTCCATAAGATAATATGGAGGAACCTGTAGCTTTAAAATACCTCGTTCATTTACAGCCTGCAGAGCAGAGGAGATCGTCGTTCTCTTAGGACCGATTCTCTCGATGCAGAAGGGAAGATCTGTAGAACAGAACACAGATTATCTCGTCATTATCGTTAATCGATTCATTATTGTTGAGGTGGTTTGATCGTTTTGAATGTGTGCATGTGTGAGTGTACACCCACCTGAGAGACCTACGACTGTCTTTCTCCATGTTGTTCTCAGGTCCTTCGCTCTCGTACGAGGCCAGGTGCAGCTCTGCAGCATTAAAACAAGACGAAGCCCGAGTTGGAATTGTTCTCTCAACTTGGTGACTACACATGGCAGTCTAGCAATTTACATCTGATTGGATTAATGCGGTGAATATCGGATTACTGACCGTCTTCGCTGAAGACCGGCATGGTGACGAGGTACTGGAGGATCCGGCGATCTCTGTCAAACGGACAGATCACCTGACGCCAAACCAGGAACTCGCTCACCTGCTTTGCAAGCTCCCAAAGTTTCTGTTGAGACACAATGACAACAGACTTTATTAACACTGACACCAATTTCACAGAATGCATTAAGATCATAATGCACAACAAGGAGAGCATCTCAATAAAACGGCTGTCGTAGTTTCTTAATGTCATCTGAAGTGAAAAGAGAGGGAAACTGTATTGCTCTTTTTAGCCACAAGAGGGAGCCATTACACCACACGTGAAAGCCTTTTCTCAAAGCCTTAACTGTGGCTGCATCTCATGGCCCTTATTTGATAGCTCTTCGACTCCTCGGTCCTCGGCTGAACCGGAAGCCGTTTTGTCCCTCCTCGGTGAATGCCGTCTCAAAGCTCTCGTTTCTGCCCCGAGGACCGAGGAGCGGGCATCGAGGAGGGATCATCGAGGAGCTGTAGGCGAGGATACACGAGAGCAGCCTTCCCGGAAGCCGTGCAGCTGAAGGAGTTGCTAACGCCGCCCACACAGCTGACAAATTCATGCGACGCTTCAGAGCAAAGGCTGTCTCATCCCTCTAAAACACATTTGCTCGTTGCCGCTCTCCTCCCATGATTTCAAGGGAGGCAAGTGGAGGACTCGAGGAGGCAATTTAAAAAGGGATATGAGATGCAGCGCATGACTGTGTAGCAGTTACATAATGATCTAATCTTACTGTGTTTAAAAGAGCTCATAACCTCAACCTACGACCTGATTCATTGAAATACTGTCACTTTAAAACCACTCTCTTCAATTGTGGACTGACCTCAAAATTGATGTGCCCGTTGGTCAGCCTGCTGGCACAGCCTTCATTCAGGAAGTAGATGTCTTTAATGAGGAGACTGAAGAAAGGAATCACAATCTGCAGGAAAGAGACAACAGCAAATTTTACATTTGGGACATTAGGTTTTTGAGAAGACTCCCTGGTGCTCTCGTACCTTCTCCTGGCTGCTGTGTGCGGTCTCAGACCTCTGGGTGGCGCCACGGAGCGCAGTGCGGTAGTTGCTGAAGTTACTGGACGGGTCCATCTGGTGCTGAGTGAGGTCAGACAGAGCAGACATTGATCAAACTCGTTTGGAGTTGGGAATCCTACATACAACTTTAAAAAGGGACAGTTCACCCCCAAAATCTAGATCACTCTAGATTGGTTTAATGTGAGTTGCCCAATGTTGGAGTTGATCGGCTTTGAGCACCACAAGCCGAGTGCCATCTAGTTCCATTATATTGGTGAGAAGGCACACATCTCTACGGCCGATATCTCCAACACTGGGCAACTTACACCGAAACAATCTAGACTGATGGCACACTACGGGTAAGAGGAACAAAAATATGTAGTTTTCATTTTCAAAACGATTAAAAGAAAATACAATGTAATGCATGTACCAGCGCATCACTGATGTATGCAGGTTTTTTTACCTCCAGGATTTCGAACTTGTCAGTGTTGACTTTACTCCAGGTCTTCCTCAGTCTGGCAACAGGACTCATGTTCATCCCAGCTGAAAGACAGAGGAAGCATAAGTATGCAGAGGATTAACAGAAACAAACATCAGTTTGTATTTCCTTGAACTAATAGCCTAAACCTAAACCCCAGCTGGCACTATGTTTGTTGACTTTATTGAATTTGATTTCTCTTTGACAAAAACAAATGCTGGGAACCACAATGCACTTCATCCCCCGAAATCACCAAGTCATTCAAACAGTGTTTGCTGCTTTTCACCATCTGTTGGTGAAAGGCCAGTTTCTGTATGTTTGCTGTGGAATACTCACTGATGATGGCCATGAGGGAGTTGAAGTTGCCGATGTTGAAACACTCCTGAGCCACATCAATGAAGAACTCTATGATCCGCGCTCGGTGTTTCTTCTTCACTGGCTGTAATGACAGAACACAACAGGAGGTGAATCAAAGACTCCTCGATCTCTGGCCTAAAGATGGCCAACTGGAGCTGCGTGGTTCAGAACGAAGAATGGATAACAAAAGTGAAACAGAAACCTGCCAATGAACAACAAGAGCTCTGGTGTGTGTAAAATGATTTCTCGAGTACCTTGTTTAATCCAATTGTGTTTCTGTCACGCAAAGCGCTGACGGGCTATGTACAGGTGACGTGAAGAAGACGACGGATTGCAAAATGGAGGAATTGAGCGAAAAATAGCGAGGGGCGAAGAGAAGAGACGACGACGCAAAGTTTCCAAAAGTTTGGGGAACATTTCAAGCTCAAACAAAACCAAAACTGTACAGTGTGTCTATTGTCAAATAGAACTAGCTTACCATAATAGCACAACGTCAATGCTTCAGCATCTCAGCAGAAAGCATCTAGTCTAGTGTTACGCAACTTAGTCCAGGTAGCAGACACGACACAAGGTAACGTTAAGGCCCGACCTGACCTGCCAATGTGATGTCAAAATGACGTAGATATCGCTAGCGCGCCAGGATTTCTGTTTTTTTCAGCGGACAAAGCAGAAACAAGGATGCATGGACCAGTCTGAGGGCAACCGGATGCCAGGACTCTCAGAGTGACTGCAAGTCTCTCTTGTAAACTAACTGGGTTAAGATAAGTTATTTTATGGTGAATGAAAGGCTTCACCGACGAAGTAGGTCATCGAATCGTCGTGCAGACATTCTGAAGTATTCAAAGTGCTTCTCTTCGCCATTATTTACCTATTATTATTTACCTTCTTCTAGTCCGTAGAAAGAGCAAAGTCGGTAGCCTTTCCTCATTAGCGCCACCTCTGTTCAGGAGAAGACTGCAACTAGTGTCGCGACCACCGCGCACAAGTATAAATAGTTACGGCGCTCCCATGACGTCACACTGGCGCGCGACAGGTCGGGAACGGCGAGTATACCGGACGTCTTAGCGTTAGCATTTAACGTAAATCCATATGATTGCTAGTTGAGACGAAAGCTCACCGCTCGTCCGCCAGGTGACGCCAAACCCGGGGACCCCTGCCGCCGGATGAGCGGTGAGCTCACACACTGCGGTGACTCAGAGCTGGTCAGCTGACTGTGTTAGTTGTTCATTTTACCAGACCTGTCTTACTTTCTCTATTATATATTTACTATTGCTCCTTAATAAAAGCAAAAGTAGTTATATAGTATCGCAATATTTTCTGTGGTAATACCGTATCGATACACAGACGCCAAGTATCGATCTATTATTATGTATGTGTTGGTCAGGTTGTCTGCTTGACAATCCCATTTTGCAGCAATAAAATTGAAGTGAAATGAACAAACAGAGAAGTTTATCTTTATAGATAAAACAGATGTTGACAAAGTTTCCTTTTGGGGACATAATTTGAAATTGGGAAAAATTTGAAGTTGGAAAAAAAGGTAATAAATTGCAATATATCGCAGAATATTGCAATAATATCGACATAAGTATCATGATGATATCGTTTCGTGAGGCCTCTGGTGATCCCCACCCCTATTAATTACTCGATTAATCGATGGAATAATCGGTAGAATACTCGACTACTAAAACATTCAATAGCTGCCGTCCTAAAACAGGGAGAGACTTTGTTGATTTCTGAACTGTTCCTTTAAGAACAACGTACCATACAGATCTCAGTGGCCACCATGTAACTCAGTCTGTTGAACCAGTTGACGTAGGCCTCCAGGTTACTGGTTTTGCGCTTCCGGAAGAAACCCTAAAAAAAAAAAAAAAAAAATAATAAAAAAAAAAAAAGAGGAGGGAGATGACATGGTCAAAATACAAGCATGACGAGGATACATTTGTTTTTGTTTTTAGTAGTTTAATATTTATATTATTTTAGAGACAAAAGAACTGTGGTCCTGTTTGTTATAGGTGAGAACATAAAGTGAACCGCCTAGGGAAAAAACTATATAAAAAGGGATTATGGGTAGGTGACCGATGCAACGCCAAGATTTGATCCAACTCAAGTCTTTTTTTTTTAAATCTTGAAATACATTCATCTGTGTAATAAATGGAAATAGACATTAAGGTACCCTTACTAGCCTTTTCTGGAGCTTTAGCTGCATCTCATGGGTTTCCTAAGAGTTTGCTCAGAGTACTGATTAAAGTACTGTGTATTAATACACAGCAAATGCAAATACTGAGCTCAATCCATCCACCGAGGAACACCATGAAGATGCAGATGAAAGCTTTGGAAGAAAAAGATAGTAAGTGGACCTTGAGCTAAGATTTTGTTTTTTTTATATTCTTCTTGTTCGGATTTTACACAAATTCTGATTCTGCTTTCTGCATCATAATTTTCTCAAGAGTATCCAAAGATCATTTTATAAGAAATACAAGAAAGCAGACTGCTGCTACTCTGTGATTTTCTTTTGCAAATGGATCTCGACAGCCCTCACACCCACACAACCTGTAGACCTGCACAGTGGAGTCTGTGACGCGTCTGTTGTTATTTCCATCTGCTTTTGGGCCTTTTGGTTTTCTGCGAGATGCGCGATGGTAAACATGTTTGCCGGGAGCAATTTTCTATAAATAAACATTAGAGAAGCGCCGTATACATAGACTTGACTTGGCTGTGATTTAATCCCTCAGCTTCATGGCTTTATTAAATGCTTACACAACACCGGCAGCCCACTCCACTCCAAGCTTCCCCTTTACACTTCAGGACCCCTTATGCTGACTCAACGGCTCTTTTATACAAAGTGGGTCTTACATAACTGATGCAACCACGGATGATGCAACTCGGTCACAAACAGCGGCCGAAAGCATGTTCTCGGCAACGTTGATTGAAGGCGACCCTTCAGCTGACTCACAGGAACACTTAGGTCCTGTGAGTAGAAGAGCCCTTCAGATACACTTGCAGTGTACGTATGCAGAATGCCTCTTTCATACTGTGTTTGATGCATTTTCTAAATCTACATTGAAGGGGGGGGTGGGGGGGTTTAAATCACAATATCTGCCAGAAGGATCTTTTATGTGGCTTCTAAAGCAAATTAACTTGAACTGAAGCAAACCACAAATTAGACTCAAAGCAGACCTAAAATGAAGAAACTTGAACTAAAAATAATACAGGACATAAAAATGACAACAACCTGGAGCTTTTCTTCATCATGTCTTTGATGTTGATCATTATGAACACATCATGTTGCTGTATTCTTAAGCGGTCTTTACATGGAAAAAGCTATATGCAGCAGGCTGTAGGCGTAGCAGCTAGATCCATCCTTCTGCTAATTCTGACTGGAAAGAGTTTGAATGCATTCATCTTGTAGTAGAAAGACAGCTTCGGTGATTTACAAATCATTTGAATCGGCAACATTAACTACCAGAGGGGAGACGCAAACAAACTTGGCTCACAGGGTCGTGATTGGGAACTGAAACTCAATTGTACCTTATGGTTCTCCAGAGGATCCTTCATGGCGAATGTCTGGATGAACTCCTCGGGACCGATAAAACTCAGTCTGTCCTGAAGGCAGAGAACAGGGAGAGGAAACAATAAGGACGACAACAACACATGACAACTAAACTGAAGGTTATGATGCAAATAATAATTTGTTATCAGTATTTATTAATAGGGTTACTATAAAAGCAAAATAAATAAATAAAAGACTAAACAAAAAATGTGCTCCGATAAGTGGTTTAACGATTAGCGCTGCCAGAAAAAAAAAAAGTCAAAGCAATTTAGCTTCACATAAAATTAAAGTATAAATAAACTTTCAATATGCACCGCTGCAGCAAAACAGACCACACAAAGGGGTTTATTGGAAAACAAAAATGCATTAAGTCAACATGCAAACTGGAGACAGAAATAGATAAAAAGGTAATTTAGCAGTTCAAGTCTATAAATGTTTTTTGTTTTTTTAAACTTAAATTCTGCTTTTACACCACCAAACTAATAACGAGTATAAAAAGGCCTGTAAAGTAGTAACCCCACATCAAGACATAAAATGACTGAGAGAACACGTTTCAGCACACAACAGATGGTTACACAGGAGACTTGTGACACGTTACTCCAAAATAAAAGAGTCCCAAATCTCTTCTCACCAGTTCAATGTGTGTGAGCTGCTGGGCGAGGATGAAGGGGTCGTCGCACACGCTCATCACGTCGCTCCGCTGACCCGAGGCCTGTTTGCTTTTCAGGGAAGCGGGCCGCTCCGTCGCCACGGCGTTGAGCGCGGCGACGGCCTCCTCGTACTGGCCGAGGGCAGACAGCCGTTTGATCAGCCGCTGCGTCATCTGCTGCATGGCTCGCCAAGAGTACTGGAAGACACAAACATAACGCGGCCCATTAGACAGGACACTCAAAAACTAAACTCTTTCACTTGACTAACACAGGAATCACGGCGACATGAGAAATGAAAAGATGTTTGCGGATTACTAAATGAGTCTGGCGGGCAATGCTGGATTTGGTCCACTCGTCGATTCAATCCTCAACTATCCAATATTATCGATACAAAGTGAAAATGTCGATACATATCGTCATCTTTAAGATGCGCCTTTATTTTGAAATTCCCACTTTATATTTATTCTTTTTCTTAAAAAGTTTTTTTTTTTTTATTTAAATGTCCAGAAGAGCTTAGTAATTAAATTGTCAAATGTCATTTTAGTTTCTTTTTGTATATATATATATATATATATATATATATATATATATATATATATATATATATATATATATTTATTTATATATTAATATAACTGATTGTGTTAAATGGGCTTATGTATCGTCTCGTCTCGGTCACAGGCCCCTGAATTGGATACAAAATCGTGGCAGACTTTGTGATATCAGTAAATGTTGTATCGTTGTCCAAAAGAATCAATATAATATGGTATCGTGATAAAACCTGACACCCCCCAGAGTTCCACACTGACCTCATCCCCTCGGGCCACGTGGTGGGTCATGTCCTTGAGGCAGCGCATCATCCTCTCGTCCCTGAAGTCGTACGGAAACGTCTCCGTCCACTCGGTCAGCAGCTGCACCAGCTTGGGCGCCACCTCACGGAAACGGATCTAAAAAAATGAAATAAAATTTAAAAAAAAAAAAACACATTGCATGTTAAGTGTCACTGAAGTAGACATTTTGCAGACATCCTTTTACAGCATTTATTGATGTAGTCTGTCTTGAGACAAACATTTAAACCTCATGACCTTAATGTTTCACACGGCACAAAAGTAGCCACTGTGGCTTGCCTTTCTGAAACAATATGCTGCTATTATTTGTTTGTTTGCTTGCTTACTTTATTGTTCCCATTAAATGTGTTCCCTTGTGTCAATTTGAGCCCTCTCTGTCTGAGTGGAATTTCTTTGCTAAGAAAATAGTCAATAAATATGTTCTCACACATTAGAATTACAGAGCTTTGTGTGTGTCTGTGGGAGAGGGAGTGTGACGATCATATGGTGGGTGTGAGTTTGTGTGGGAGAGAGAAATAATAGCTGCGTATGTTCGTGTGGATGTGTGTGTGTGTGTGTGTGTGTGTGTGTGTGTGTGTGTGTGAGATCCGCCCACCTTATCCAGCAGGGCGTCTCCGGACCGCTGCTGCTCCACACACAGGTGACAAACCCTGGTCATGAGCTCGTACGGATGCAGGAAGAGGCGTGAACTCAGCAGGAAAGTGAACACGTACGACCTCTGATGATGAGGAAACAAAACAGCTCTCAGGACAAGAAGGCGCGGCACACACACACACACCGGACAGCTTACATTTTTCCTCTTAAAAAGGTCCCATGGCATGACAATTTCACTTTGAGGTTTTTTAACATTAATATGAGTTCCCCCCAGCCTGTGGTCCCCCAGTGGCTAGAAATGGCGATAGGTGTAAACCGAGCCCTGGGTATCCTGCTCTGCCTTTGAAAAAATGAAAGCTCAGATGGGCTGATCTGGAATCTGCTCCTTATGATGTCATAAAGAGTGAGGTTACCTCCCCTTTCTCTGCTTTGCCCGCCCAGAGAATTTGGCCCGCCCATGAGAAAGAGAGAGGCATCATGGCTTTCAAACGAGCAAAGTGGCAGTTGGTCAAGGCCACACCCTTACCCTCCACCTTGCCCCCCCTCTCTCCTCCTCAATAGCATTTAAAGCTACAGACACAGAAATGGCACATCCTAAGGAAAGCTCATTGTGAGACTGGCTCTAGTGGCTGTAATTCTGCTCCAAGGCTGAATTTTGGGAAAGAGACTTCAGATACAGAATTAGGGGACCACTGAGGTCTATATAAAAGCATCCAAAGAGCACCATGTCATGGGACCTTTAACACAGCTCGTCTGTACCACTAAATAATGTGTTTCTCACAACATTAAGAGCACTTTTCTGGTACTTACATCGGGGTAGTAGTCAACTGTGGGGACCAGGTGCTGGATCAGCGCCTCAAGGGATGCTGAGACCAAACTGTTGTCATGGTAACACATCTCCCCATAGCTAGTGGTGACGCCGTGTCCGTAACGCCGGCCTTTCGCCGCGACGGAGTTGTTACGAGAAGACTGCTCGCTGCCGCTGCTGCTGCTGGTGTGACGGTACGCGCGTGCCGGACAGGAAGTGCTGTGCTGCCGGGGGCTGTGAGGCTGCGTCGAGGAGTACGGGTTCTCGGAGACCGCGCAGCCGCTGTTATAATGATGCTCCTTGGTGGTCACAGAGGAGACAGAGGAGCTGCGATACGAAGCGTGGGGCTGCGGTATGTCGTAGGGGTTTTCTGCCGCGGAGTAGGCGCCGTTGTAGACGTTTTCCTTGGCGGGCTTTGGGGCGGTGCCGTTGCGGTACGGGCTGTGGGGCTGAGGGTGGTTGTTGTTGTTGTTGCCGTAAGAAGCACAAGAGTTGAACTTTCCGGCATACGGGGTCGTGGGAGGCATGATGACCGTGGGAGGCCTGTAGAGAAGACACAAGGAGGAGGTTAGGAGTGGGCAATATGGATACAATCACGGTGTATGTCATTTTCGGACCGTATATCGATCAGTCAGCTGGGGTCACAAAGCTGTTTTGCTCTGTGATTTGCAGCATTGCAAGTGATCTTTTACAGTGGTTCCCAACTTTTTGACTAAAACAAAGTGACCCCCTTGTTGACTTATGAGCGACTGGAATCGTTTTTTGGCATTCAAAAAGGAACTTTGCAGTATTCCACAAGAAAATAATTATTATAGAATGAAAAATAAACATAATTTTGTGTAGAAGAATATGGTTTGGGTTCTTTGCTATCCCATTAATCATCTCATGACCCCCTCAGATTTATCTTGCAACCCCTCTGGGAACCACTGACCTAATATACAGCCAGAGAACCCAGCAACCGATCCTTATGCTTTATACTGCTGCTTTTGTTCAAATCAACAGTCCAATAACCCCAATCTATTTCACGTATACTAATTAAAAAGCAGCAAATCCAAACATTGAAGAAGCTACAACAAGCTATTTTGTTGATCAATCTTCTGTCGATCAGCTAATCAAATTATGTCACTAATTTCAGCAGTGGCATTAATTATGGTACTACAAAACTGGGGTGACATGCTTTAAAGTGACTATATGTAACTTTTAAATGTTTCTGAAACTGTAATGTTCCATCTGATGATAATAAATGACCTGTAACAGCAAACGAGGTTAACAGTGAAAAGAACGCGGTTCTTTTTTTTTTTTTTTTTTCCATTAACGCCTCTGCCCCGGGTCCGATTTTTCGGTCACAGAATGATTTACGGCAGGTAAACGGCGCTACATAGTACACATTCTGACGGGTCACAGATTTCAGCTGCCGCTGAACACCGGAAAAGCCTGTGTTAGTGTATCCAGCCAGGTAAAAGGTAGCAGGAGATTTCTTTATATAGGCCTAAATGTATTTCGATTTTATTTTGAAGTTATCTGTTGTAGTTATGGCTGATACTGGGGCAGGACAATCACAGAAAAGAAGGAAATTAAACGAAGAACTACTAAAAGCTAAAAAGGGAAAGTGAAAAAGACGACGAGTCACACTCGGGTCGGGCTTTTCACAGATGGAGACAATTACGGGATTGTAAATTATTCAAAAACGACCCTGAATTGGCCCTAAGGTATGTAGCATGTCTATTTCATTCAGAAAATAACTTTAGATTGCACGATGTGGTTGTACGCCAGTAACCGACATTAAATGACGCCCCCCCCTTCCATTTAGCGCGGACGCTTTATTCCTTTTAGTCTGTGGTTGTGTTGGCCTGCTATTTTCTTTTCCCTTGTCTCCCTGTACTTGTGTAAAGCGTCCTTGGGTTGCATGAAAGGCGCTATATTAATCTAAGTTATTAATAACGTTGGTTGCTACAACAATCTCTTATTGCTTTGGCTTGTGACACAAAACATTATCTTTATTGTGACTATTACTACCACTGTTCATCACACCCCCAACCGGCGCCGCCAGACACCGCCTACCAAGAGTCTGGGTCTGTCCGAGGTTTCTTCCTAAAAGGGAGTTTTTCCTCGCCACTGTCGCAATAGCTACTGCTAATGCTTGCTCTTGAGGCAATCACTGTAATAGTTGGGGCTTTGTAAATTACAGAGTGTGGTCTAGTCCTACTCTATCTGTAAAGTGTCTCGAGATAACTGTTGTTGTGATTTGATACTATAAATAAAACTGAATTGAATTACAGCGATACCCGGTTTAGCTGACGAGACATCCAAAGTAGGCCAAGTTGCAGTATGCAACACTTGAAATGCAACAATGCACCTGTAACGTATTCTCTTATTATTATTCATCGCAACTATATGACCTCCCCGTAACGCTTACTCCTAGACCTTTAAGACAGCAGGTGTAGGCCTGTCATGATAACAAATTTTACTGGACGATAAATTGTCCCAGAAATTATGGCAATAAACGATAACATTGAGACCATTTTCATCTAATATAATGATAATGTCATAATAATGCAGGTACACCTTTTCAAAGATTAAGAAACTTTTATTTCTAAAGAATATTTAACACTGGAACTGGAAGACATTTTAAATATCCACAATAAATGAACAAAACAACCAAAAACAACGAATGAAATTGACTCTCAGTCTCCGTTAACAAAAAAAATGCACTGGAATAAAAACCAAACACAATCAAAAACAATAAATAAAATGGACATTTTTCATTTTTATTTATCATGCGATTAATTGATTTATTGCATATTGCGAGAGGCCTAAGCAGGTGTGGGAAGAACTCTGCCGCTTTTGTCCAAAGGGGCCGCTGACATCAACACTAACTGAAAGTTACATATAGCCACTTTAAGTTTAGAAATGATAATAGGTGTTCAAAACACATTCACTGCTGTTGGACTAACCATCTTCCAGTCAACATTAGAAATCACTCCCCTACAAATGCCTCCTGTAGTTTTCCTGCAATAACACTATGACACAACCACTCCCGCTTCCTGGGAATGTGGTTGATGATTGAGCTGCGTCACATGTTGTGAAAATATCTGTTTGAGCAACTCGATCACGCAAAGCAGAAGCCTAAGAAGCTTCTGTGAAAGTAATTACACTTAATCACATAATATTACCCCTCCTCTGCTTACCGTTTTGGCTTTGAACTGTTGAAAGATGCCTTCTTGTAAAATTCACTTTCCCTAAAAGTTACTGGTTTTTGTTTACAAAAAAAAAAAGGGTTTTTACACACAGTTTTTTTCCCCCACTGTCTCTTCCTTTATTGTATGTTTTATTACTACACATTCTTGAATCAAATTTTTCGGCATCAGGGCAGCATATGGGGGGGAAAAAATAGGCCAACAGATGGATGATCTCAAGACAGCAATGATTTCTTTCTGCCTTAATGGTGTAGATAATTGGATTTGAGGTAGGTAAGCTGATCCCAGATCACCACCAATGCGTGCTTTAACTCTGGAGCCATCTTTATCCTGCTCCTGTTGTCTGTCTAGGAACCACATGGCAGCGTAAAACGAGCCACACACACACACACACACACACACACACCCCACACAGTGACGTATACACATGCACGTACATTAACACTCTGCCAGAAGAAAAAACCCTGCAGGAATCCAGCAGACTTTTGTTTGTCCATCGCAGCGCCGACAGAGGAGTGTCTGCCTGAGCCAACATCTTACACACCCATGTCCACCATGGCGCCTTGCCCCATGCCGTTATAATCCAAACACACACACACAAACAAATGATGGCTTGAGTGATACACACACACACACACACACACACACACACACACACACACACACACAGCGAGAGAGAGCCTGGCATCATGCCAGAGTAAGCCGTAAGCCAGTCCAGTGCCAGCCCGTCTTCTGAACTTTGTGATCTCTGCTTGCTGTTTTCCTTCTAACTCAGTTACAAGATTACAGTGGCTTTAACTTCCTAAAGTTACAATATAATATAATCTCGAAAAAGCTCTGGTGGTCACGTTAAGATAAGGCATCTAGTACTGAATAATATTTACTCCAGTTTGGATGCTGTGCTTCTCTTGTGTTTGCACTGGAAGGTGACCTTAAACAAATGGAAAACAAATTTAAATCCAATCTTGGGTTTTTCCAGACTGACTTCCTGAAATGTTGACCCTTTGGATAGTTTGTGGCTTCCATGCTGCAGTGCTGAAATTTTACTCTCTCTTAATCATAGGTTGGACTCTCTATGGACGCCTTAATGATGGTGTTTGAGCATAATTTCATATTGAAAGCATTGTTTAAACTCCCTTGTTTGTAAACTTTGAAAAAAATTGCAGCCTTACAAAAGGGGTTTGATGTGGTAATAAAAAATACAGGAAAGGGCAGAAATGTGTAGTTTTTGAACATTGTACTAACGAAACCACAAGGATCCAGTTTCATGCTCCTGTTCTGAACTTAAAAGGAGAAAAAAAAAAAGAAAAAATAAACATTGCGAGTTTCATCTTGCATCTTCCCTGCAACTGGCATCCGTTTCGTAACGTGACACAACAGACAATATCTCGTGTTTGACAAATGGCACAGACTGTAGTGTCTGGTGCCTGAAATGTCATAACCTGGTTCATCAAAAGGTCAAAACTAATTGAACGTTTGATGGAGCTGCAGACAAATATGATCTGCTAATAGATTTAAACCAGGGGAAATTGTCCAAACTGCTTCAAAGATCATTAGGTGGTGTCAATACATTTGACAGTTGTCAAATATCATCCTACTATATGTGAATGCCTGGCTTTGTCTGGCTTTTAAATCAATAAAGCATGTTAAAAAAAGCTTTTTTTTGTTTTACCCTGACAGGAATAAATTGATTAGGGGAAAGTCAAGCGCATTTGTTTGCAGCTGGACTGGCTTCCTTGATGGATCCCTGCAGATTAGGCTAACAGAAACAACGATGGCTTAAGGCTAACTTCAATTGAATTAGTTCCAGAAAACCTAAATCCTTCAACCTTACTCAGACTATTTTTTTCCTAAATCACACAATGTGTTTTAAAAAAACAAAAACAAAAAGTACACCCATATATGCTGAGGCTAGTTATAACAGGCGGGGGAGAATGAGGGGGAGGTCTTCAACAATAGAGGTATTATCTATCCTGTCATGGCATTAACAACCACACAAAGACCCTCAGGAAGAGATCAGAGCAGACCACAGCAGATCAGACACACACAGCAGCTTTCACACAGCAGCTTTCACACACTCTGTTTGCCACCGTCAGGCCGTGTGAGGCCCTGTCTTTGCATGAACCGAGGCTGGGATCGTTTTCACATCAGTCAAACCAGCATAAAGCCGACTTTCTCATTCCTCTGTAAGGTGTGAACTGACAGACATAATCTATTGTGAGGTCATGCGTCATAAATCCACACTTGTATTTGCTAAGCGCAATAAACAAGGTACAGGAATCTGACTTTGGTAAAAGGAGCATATCGAAACTTGCGTATTGACATAAGCCGATATAACTGCACGTGGCTCAAGCAGCTCTCATGTAGTGCATGCACATAGTACAGAAGAAAACAGTATATTCATGCATGGTGGTGTGCAAGCACTCTGCAGCTATCTAAGTCAGTATAAATTCTCCTTATTGAAAGCCAACTGACCCCAGAGAGCATCTACGTACTCACTGACCTAATAATAGTCTGTGGTGAAACCCCCTGATCCTTACAGGACCTGAAAGGAACAAGAGAAGATTTGTTTGCAAAGGCTCCTGCTTTTTGTGTGACGTCTAATCAAATGTGCGGCCTTTAAGCAGGGCTAGAAGCTAGAAAAGACTGTTAGACAGAGTTCAGCATGTGGGTTAACACAATGTGGACACATGGCATGAGAGAAAAGCACCTGATAAAGAGGACCTGTAAAACAATTTATCAGTGTGGTAAAAGGCCAAAGCAATGCAACGTTATCTTTGTTCTACTTTGTACCTTATGTACTTTGACACTAATAACTTACAGCAGGTAAGGCGTGTGAGCAAGACGAGCGCGTTAGTCTGAGGGAAAACCCTCCGTAGTCAGCCTTATTCCTTACAAAGATTGAGGTTAAAGTCCAGGCTGTTCTCATATCACTTACTCGTGGTTTTGTCAAAGCTGCACACTAGACAAGTTCCACACGTACAAGAGTTAACCCTTTAAACAGCACTACCATACACAGGAACAGCACTTCTGTCAAAGAAAAGCAAAGAAAGTCCAACTTCCTCTGGAAGGAGGGCTCGCTCACTGCTGTTTAGAGGATTTCAAACTCAAACTTAAATCTGTAGGAAGTGACTATACTTGACTTACGAATGCCATTTAGGCCACATTAATAAATCCATGATGCCTCAATTAGCAGTCTTATCTTAAAGGACAATTCCGGCGCAAAACAAACCTAGGGGTTATTAACAGATGTGTACCCACTCTGTCGTTCTCTGGGACATGATTTCATGCTAATCGAATGTGTTTGTAGCTTGAAACAAGCTAGCACGGACCACTGATTAGCTTACAACGTTAGAATTCGGGGCACAGGAAAAGTAAAAACAAATCGCTATTTATACCACTAACAAGGCTCAAAATATCACCACACTTCAACGGTAGCATAATGAGGGTCCCTATATGTAAACCGAAGCATTGAGAACTTTGTAAGTGTACAGACAGTTTATTAAAAAGATAGTTTAGAAAGACAGTAGCTCCCAAGACGGCGACCGCCTGTATACGAGAATGCGACAGTCTGGCGAGGTCAGTGACTCAAGTCTGTTCGGTGTGTTCCGTGCCGTCGTCAGTCGGAGGAGCCGTCGGCGTTCATTTTGGCCGATTTGACTTGTTGAATCGGCCAGCGGGCAGTCGGACTCAATGACCAATCAGCTTGGTGGAGTGCTAGCCCTTGACTAGCGAATCAGTGCACGAGAAAACCGGAGCTGACAACGCCAGTATCTTCTTATTACTAGCCATCGTATTTACTTCCGTTCAGCGAGTAATGACAACAACGATCCTTCTTGACTACTATCAACACTCTCTGATGAAAACAATGACTGACGACAGTGTGCTCTGTGTTTACTAGGTCTGGAGAGATATTCCGTCATTTCCGGTTTTCATTTTTAGGGCAACATCACAGATTAGCGCCGCCTGCTGTTATGGAGACGTATTACGTCTCACGCACGCGCAGAACGTATGCTCAAGTCGGCGTCGCGTCGGTGTGTTCTGAGGCACTTTTGAACATGTGTATACAGCCTTGGTCAAGATATTATTTCATTCTAGTTAACTGTTCGATCAAAGTAACCTGCATACCTATAATTCTTTGTGTTTTGGAGTTGTTTTCCTTCACTTTGTTTAAATCACTTTAAGCATCATCATCACCAGATCAGAACAAGCCAAACTAAAGTAGGAGGATACAGTGCAGAGCTCAAACAAAAACGCTCCACTCACGCTTGAGTAAGCCTACAGGTCAGATGAGGCTTTCAGCCGCTGTCAAAACACCAGGCACTGGGACCCACTGACCACTTTCCAAACCTGCATCTGCAACTAAATCTAATAGACAGGCAAACAGAGCCGGATACAGACACCATGTTCAGATTGGATGGAGAGATATGTGGAACACAATTCAGCCACTGCTGGTCTCTGTTTTTATCTTTTGTTCCCACACACATTGCACACAAGCACGCATGTCCTTGTGTGTAGGCTCAACACACACACACACACACACACACACACACACACACACACACACACTGTATGATCTGGTAGGCTAGTACAGTATTAACCTAGTGTCAGAAAGGATAAAGACCCATTATCTCCTCTGCTGCTGGGATATAATAACACAAGCTTGTGTAAGGGGTTTTCTCACACACATTTTCTATTGTCTGTAATACTAAAGATCTCACACAACACTGCCCAACACATACAATGTATATTAAGATTAAAGTTGGAAAACGTAACTTAAGATAAAACAACTGTTTTGAGAACAGCTGAAGCCCAAAATGTTGCTTGTGTTCTTCAGTCTGCCATTGTGTTATTTATTATCATTGAATAAGTTAAACCATTTAATTTAGGGTTTGTTTTATGTACCCTGTCGCATACGCTTGCAAAGTAAGGGACAACTGAGGCATTAATTTTGGCAAGCTTAGGGACCATTGGTTTATAGAAGTGTGTGGAGGAAATATGGCTATTTAAAGTCTGTTTGGCCACAAGTATACACGCTTTCTCTCATTCTTTTCTCTTTTCCCTACAGATCCACAATCTGTTAGTCACACACACACACACACACACACACACACACACACACACACACACACACACACAGAGCTTGGTCTACATTATGGGTTTCTGACTGAGTCATAACACAGTAAAAGTAAAAGCTGACTGTGAAAAAGCCATGCTGTGTAACCACAGTCCTATCACAGGTGCTGGTGAGTAAGTGAGTCTGACAGCCAGCATAATTATAAACTCACATGGGTGGAAAAACAATAACAACAACGAAAGTACTTAACTTAGGAGGAAGAAAATACAAAGGAGGGAAGATAGAGTTAGCATTGTTTAGTTTTTTGTTTGTTTTTTATCTTTAAATATCACAAGATAAGCTTTTCAGTTGATATGATAGTCTGATTTAAGTTTCATTTTAAAAATAATGTGGGCAACACACTGATGCTAAATGCATTAAGGCAATGGAATAAAATCTTGGGGAAAACAATTGTGTGACTAAACGTCAATTCTGTTAAGTCAAATATATGCCAACTATCACCCTATTAAACGTCTCCAATGTTACCGTACCAGATTTTCATTCCGTCCGTAAAAATATTTTTCTGAAAATGAATCTTAATTCCAACAAAAATTAAGTTTGTTTCTAATAAACCCCGTCATCCACACCCTGCACAACTTACCTCTGATAAGATGCAGCTCAAGTCTAGTCTAGACTAACCAAACTGTTAGTAATCTCCGCAGTTTGTCCTCCTCACACCGGGATAAAGCTGCACGGTGTGTAAAATACAGATAAGCCTTTCAGCAGTGTGTCTGCACCGTGCTCCCCTCCATTGTGTGTCTCCGCTCTTGGTATTTGAGTCAATTATTTGAACCAGCAGCGCTGGAAATGAGCCTCAAAGCGAGGCGTATTCAAATGACTTCCATAGAGCCGGGAAAACCGGCCAATGGCTGCACGGGGGAGGGAGCCTCTTGGGGCGACACGAGCCAATCGCATTGGAGCAGTCGAAAAATCGAAATCACTGGAAATTGTGATTGGCTGGCTCGCCGTCGTCGACTTCTTTCTTTTCAACCGCAACCAGGGGCCGCGAATGTTTTTGTTGGAGAGCTAAAATATGGAAGGTGTACGGTTTCCTCTCGGAATGTGTGTGTGTGTGTGTGTGTGTGTGTGTGTGTGTGTGTGTGTGTGTGTGTGTGTGTGTGTGTGTGTGTGTGTGTGTGTGTGTGTGTGTGTGTGTGTGTGTGTGTGTGTGTGTGTGTAAGTTGGTCTCAGTTACCTAAAAGCAAGAGTTTGGAAGAGTAGCCTATGCTTCTTGTGTGTTATGTTTTTAACTTGTAAATAATTTCATTAGGCGTTGTCAGTGAGAGTTGCTAGTAGGATTCAACATTACAACACACAGATGTAGCCTAGCGATAACCCTCCATCTAAGAAGGAAATTAGCTAGCTATTCTATAAGCTACTACAGTATGTTAGCAAGCATAATGGAGTAGTATTTAAGCATTACATCTATTGTAGCATAACGTAGGCTACTGTCCATTTGAGGGTTTTTTTCCTACTTACCTACAATGCTCCTTTGAACTGAGGAGAACTGGAGAGTTGGGTGATAACTCCCTGTGGGTTACTATAATGTTAAATTCACATTACACAGAGTCATGTGATGATTGGTAATATACAATGTATTGGATAGTGCAGCTTTCATTTTTTTGGTGAAGCGATGTCATTGTTGTGTGCAGTTGAAAGCCGGTTTAATCAAGTTTTGTTGGTTGTGTGTGTATTCAAGATTTCATTCACTTATCACATAACATACCATGTCACATACCACTTTTTCATACAAATGTTTGTGTGTAAAGTTAATGAACACACTCCCAGCAGACTGGTGCTTACAGGTAATTATACCTGGTCATAGCCGTTCTCGCAATCCCCTAATGTGTAACTGTTTATTGGTAATCCATTAAATTGTACCTTTGAGTAAATCTATAAACACAGTTGTTGACTCTCAGCTGTACTGTAGTGTGTACACTATTCAACACTGCATGCAGTAAAGTGGTAATTAACAGGATTCTTTTTTATTTACAGAATCTGTATTAATTACATGTTGTTGCAATACATTTTTTTTTCAAGAATTAAGAAAAACAGTCTTGATGACAGTGATTTTCCTGATATCCGATGGGGTTTTGAAAGGATTTAACAACCCCACAAGGTTGAAGAAATACTCCACCCATAACACAAAGTTATCCCTAAATTGAAGTAAAAACAAGACGATTATCTAAGTTAGGTTTTCATGTAACAACAGGAACAGTGACTCGTAGCGACGTAGTTTTTCGTTCCTATGTGGGTCTTTTTAGGCTTATGGGTTAACAGGTTTACTAGGAGCAAAATTCATTTTACTTTTGCAGAGTATAAAAACACACCTCATCTCTTTCTCTAAATGTTTAGAATATACTCTAAATATATATACTATGCTCCCTCCAACAGTCTAATTTCCTCTGAAATATGGTAATTAAAGCGAGGTGGGTGCACACCAATCCCACCCCCTCAACTGCCACTGCACTGCTGCCATCCACCTCAGCACAGTCCAGTCCTTTTCATTGCATAAACATCAAATTACATAAACACCGCGTTAGATTTACAGCGAAGCCCTGCTGACGTTGTGGGCGGCGCTCATTTTTTGATCACTGACGCCTCTTACATTCTGACACATCACCGTTTAGGCAAGAATAGCTGATCTCTGATTCTTACAGGCTGCAGGGTTTTCTCATTTCAATAACCCAACTCCTACACCAGGCATCCGAGCGCACAGCTTCCGGCTGGGTAGTATGCCCATGCATGCATATACACACACACACACGCATCTCCATCCGGTGATACTTGACCGTTGCAGCGCTTGGTAAGGGCCCTCATGAGACTTAGATTTTCGATTGGCTGCTTGACACCCACGACTGCCAGAGTGCCTTTGAGGAAGACTTCCTGTCAGAGTGGCATATGAGATCAAGGATGTCAATGTAAATAAGATAAGCCTCAACTGGCGGTCCCCATGACGTCAACACCACCACAGTTACTTTTGCATTTGGCAGCCATGCACCGTCATATGTCCCATCTTCATGTGATGTTGATTTGAATCCCACCTTGGATGTTTGTCACACGTTGTCCCCTCTCTGATCACTTGTTTCATTCTGTTGAAAACTTCTTCAATAAGTAATGAACAAAGTTAGTTTTATGTTCTTAAAACACACCTTTTGTAAGACCTTTAAAAAACATTTATCATTGTATGGTAGAGTGACAATAAACTTTCTTGGGCTTGAAATGGTTCCCAAAGTATTCACTGCCTTTTTAGTATGACTTTAAAGGTCCCACACTGTAAAAAGTCCATGGTCCATGTCTTTTTATATTATAAAGCAGGTCAAGGTGCTATATTAATACTGCAAAAGTATCAAAAGGCTCAATCCATAGATAAATGCACACAGGACAGGCAGGAATTCCATACAGTTGTGATGTCACAACAATACTAAAAAGTGCCGTTAAAGTCATTCCCGGGCTGCAAACGCTGACCAATCAGAGTAGACTGGGCTTTTTTGGATGCAGGCTTAAACGTTGCATTTCAGACAGAGGGTGAATACAGGTAGACATTATGAGAAAAAGTGTTTTTTGAACATTAAAGCATGTAAACCTGTTCTAGTACAAACCAAAATTACAAGTATGAACCTGAAAATTAGCATAACATGGGACCTTTAAAGACTTAATTGTCTTATAACGAGAGAGAATGTAATAATGGAGTAACAGGAGGGGGACATCCTGCAGGATTCAAACATAAGCCATATGGTTCCAGAGGCTTAATTGGTTTAATAAAAAGGTGGTTTAATTGAGTTTAGGTTGTGTCTGCTTTTTGTCTGCACACTATTTACGGAAACCAGAGAAGCACTCATCCCCCGTTTCTGATTGTCACATTATTCATCAAAACTACTCATACAGATACTGAAGCAAAAACAGTGAAAGTAGGACTCATGTCCTTGATTCTTAGTCGCCATGCCAACATACACTGTCAAGCAAAGTTTTTTTTTACGTGAAATCTGATGCAATGCAATTGTAAATTTACTGTGAATACCCTTAGATTAAATAACAAGGAGCGAGCAATGTTTCTGACTTTTAATTTTATAGGAGACGCGCCTGTGCCAGTATGATCTGACAATATATTTTGTTTGACACAGCAATTAAAAAGATTGTGTTACAGAGAACTCGGACATTTCCTAAACAAATGATCATCTTTAGGAAATGGGACTAACTTCACATAATTATTTTGGTACCCAGGTCTGCAACTTAACAGCTTTGGTTCGTTCTCACTGCTCTCAAAGTGTCAATTTCAGGTGCAGCAGGCAGCGGTTATTAGCGAAAAACCTATAAATGCTAAGCTAATGCTACCTGCTTAGCAAAACAACTAGTGGAGCATTTAGCAGCTAAAGAGCCAGATCAATTCCCTCAGGAGTGAGTGGTGACCAAAAGAAGAGCTCAAACAAGAGATATTCATTGATTTATTATTGATTCCACATGAATGCTAATGTTGATTTGTTTTCATCTTCATAACATTGCCAAAATTAGGAACATCCTGTCGCAAAACGATGCTGAAAAACTAGTCCATGCATTCGTTACTTCCAGGCTGGACTACTGTAATTGGTTGGTTGGGGAGAGTTCTAGCCCGACCAGGCTCCTCTCCTTAACCTGTCTCTCTTAGTTATGCTGTTATAGTTCTAGACTGCCGGGGAAGTTCCTTCCTTCCTGTGATACACTGAGCTGCTCTCTCCTCTCTCTTTCCATTTGTGTGCATCCTTGTCCCAGAAATGCTTGTTACTAGCCTAGCTCTGGGGAGTTTACTCCCCGGAGTCCTTATGTTTTTTTCTCGCCCCAAATATTTCCTTGGATTAAGGTGGCACCAAGATCTTGGTTGGAGCTGTCACTGTGTCCCTACGCTCTGCGATGCCCTGCAGTGTCCTGCTGCGTCCTGCTACGTCCACCCATGCTGTGCTGTGCCACGCTACATCCTGTAACGCCCTTCAGTGCCCTGCTATGACATGAACTACTATGACTACCATTTGTAGTCACTGTTACATTATCTTTGTGACTATTACTACCACTGTTCATCACATCCCCAACCGGTGCCGTCAGATACCACCTGCCAAGAGTCTGGGTCTGTCCGAGGTTTCTTCCTAAAAGGGAGTTTTTCCTCGCCACTGTCGCATTAGCCACTGCTAATGCTTGCTCTTGGGGGAATTACTGGAATTGTTGGGGCTTTGTAAATTATAGAGTGTGGTCTAGACCTACTCTATCTGTAAAGTGTCTCGAGATAACTATTGTTATGATTTGATACTATAAATAAAATTGAATTGAATTGAATTGATGTAAATTTAACAGGAAATATGTCAGTGTAGTGTTTCTGTTGTTCCCAAGTGGCCAAAAAAAACAATTATTGCGGGCTTAAGTTTTTGTTGCGATGGTGTCAGAGAGGATTCAACTCAATTTTAGGTTTTTGTGGCCACAATTGCTGTTGTCTTGTGTTGCATTGTTTTGAATGGGGTTTCTAATGTTTTGTCCCCTTCATCTAGTTCTGTTTGTCTGTTTGATCAATAGGATTTCTACTTTCTACTTGGAACTCTGGTTGCCCAATGTGATGTGCAACTGTACTTTATTTCCAACTCTACAGTAAAGTAAAAAGCTATTAATTTGACTTAAATGTTAGATAATTTACAATTAGGCCTACATTAAATTATTAAGTTAAAACAAAATGACAGAAAAAAACATTGTGAAAAAGCTTCTGACTGGCAGCATGGTTTGGATTCCAGGAAACGGCGACATAAAACAAATGATGTCAGCCGCCACTACCAGCAGCAACGGCAACAACAACAGACGTATGTGCTGTAGTGAGTGTGGGTGGGATTACACAGAGACAGCTGGGTGAAATCATTAAGGTTCGAGAAACGGGGGAGAAGAAGGGGGAGAACCCGAGAATCGGGGGAAGGGAGGGGTTGGGGTATAATGGTGCTGGATCAGAGGGACGGGAGGCTTTTGTGGTGACATTCTTTTCTCTGAGGAATGCATGCACTTGTACATTAGAAAAGCTGAAGAGCTGCATAATAATATTGACCTGCTTCAAATAAATCCCTTTTGCGTTTATGTTTACATGTGAGAGGATCTGAGCCGAGAGACATGCATGAGGACAGTCCAGGTTGATATGTGGGCTATATCATAAGGGGGAGAAGAGGGGTGGATTGTGGGGGGGGGGGTAGGGGGGTGCAGACGGGTGACTCACAGGCTTCCAGTAAGAAGTCTGACTGATTCATCTCCTGGAAGCCCCCTGACCCTGCGTGGAGACAATATGTGTCAAATTTACTAAGCTCGAGAAAAGAAAGACCCCAAAGGTCATAAGATATGGAAAATAAGCAAGGGAAAATGTATGCTAAACAGTTCTACTACTTTTTCTTGAGTTAGTGGTAAAAGAAATAGGCTTATAAAGTGTAGAGAATTTAAATAATGCACAGTAATTGGATTACTGTATGAGTTTTATAGACAAAAAGATCCTCAGACAGTTTTTGCACTTTTGTCAGCTGAGTCAACAGGCCTCAGTTTTTATAGATGCTTTGACTTCTCAAAAACACGAGTACATGTCTCACTCATGTGCATTGAGCTGCATCAATATACCCTTTGTCATCACCGTCCTAGTCTATATCCATGGCGTTCCACTTCCGGGATTGCTCTGGTGCCGCCGGAAATTCCGCCGGATATCACTCTTTTTGGCCGGATGTCCGGTACCTTCCGCTTTCTTTGTGTTGTAATTTTACTTTAACTCCAGTCGATTTCTGAGGACTATGGTTAACTGCTCCTCAGATCTCTGCAGGGTAAATCCAGACAGCTAGCTAGACTATCTGTCCAATCTGAGTTTTCTGTTGCACGACTAAAATAACCTTTGAACGTACACGTGTACACAACAATATCCTTCTAGAGGCTATTTTGCAGAGGCACCATTGCTTCGTCCGGCGCACATCGCCGCCCCAGACGATTGTGATTGGTTTAAAGAAATGCCAATAAACCAGAGCACGTTTTTCTCCCATCCCGGAATGTTATGTGGACTAGCCAGACCCTCCTCCGCACCGCTGTGGAGGAAGGTCTGGCAATGCGAGACTACCAATTTAGTGGCTGGCTAGCTAGTTAGTTAGCATGCTAGCTACTAGGCTCAGTTCTCAGTTCAGCATCATCTGTATTAGAGAAAAGAATCACTTCGCAGCGCTGTGGAGGAAGGTCTGGCAAAGCGAGACCATCACCGTCCCAATGAAAGGAACAGAAACAAAACATATGCACACTATTCCCCATTCATTTGGGTGCTCATTGACTCATTTACTCACTCACGCTGCTCTGCTGTTTCCTTGAAGTGATCCATCTTTCTGTTCAACCTTGTGACCTGTGAATTGTGTTGCTATAGCAACCATTAAGACCATAGAAAAAGGAATCACTTTCACCCACGGCAACAGAAGCCATGTACTTTAATGACAGGAAGTGCTCATCAGGTGCTCCATTATGAGTCAGGTTGGCAGACAGCTGTGGATGTATGCCAGCATGTATAGCATTTAACATTTTTCTTTTGTTTTGTTTTGCTGCTTAGTCTTTGTGTTGGCTTTTATTGAGCAAAACGACAGGGAACATGCAGGTGTTTATTATGTAACCCATGACTAAGGTTTGAACGTCAGTCGTCATCTGTGTGTGCTTTCTCCTGCTGCTAGGAACAGAGATGAACACATCAAGGGGCATCAAATCAAGCAAGAAGAACTGTTGCCTAGATGTAAACAGTCTTATACCCCATAACCATTTGTGCTTTGGTTACTTGAACTAAAAAAATAACTGTTATAACTAACAAAATAACTAATTTAAGGAACACATTGGTTTTGCCCGCTCTCCAGGTGAAGCCGATAGAGACACACTCCTCATCAACTCCTTCCTCATCCTCCTGTTCCTCCTCCTTCTCCTCGTCCTCCTCCAGGTTTGAACCCTCCGTCTCTTCGTGTGGGCCTGGTGATGGATGACAGTTGGACAGAGGGCCTGTTTCCTGGATGTGCCCTTAAAACCTAATGTCACACAGATATCCTCTGAGGATGAGAGGTACACACACACACACACACACACACACACACACACACACACACACACACACACACACACACACACTACACTTTACATTCTCATTGTATATAACCCTACATTCCTCACACTGAGCTACATCTGCTTTACATAAAAGGTAGGAAGCAAAAGCTCAACTTTTTTTTGAACATCTGAAGGATTTTTTAAGGGTCTTCTGTCCATCCATTTGGAATATTTAGAGTCATATTACACTGTAGTGAGCATATAAAATATGATAAGTACCTGTGAAAAGACGACAAGCAGGGGAAACCTTTCCCCCAATCCTTCTCAGGTTAAATGCTCTGCCAAAAACTACAAACTTGCTTCCACCAAATCCATGAAAAACCTATGAATCACAGCACAGACAATTCCAACAGGGACTGAACCTCAGTCAGATGTACTGATGGCCAAAGCTAATTTATGGTCCTGCACTGAATCTACGCTGTAGGTACGTACGTAGGTAGGTTGCAACATGCTCTTATTGGTTGTTTTTTTTATATCTCTAGCAGACAGACACGTTGTAAATTTTGGATTTGGGGTGACTAAAAACACATGCAGACATTTAAATTGTTACTGTCACAGCTATGACTTGCACCTTTTTGGAAACTTGCACAATCTTGCGTGGGTGAAATATACAAAACAGTCCCTGCAGGGACAGAATTTTGTAACAACAGAAACACTTTTTTTGTAGTTTTTAAGATATTTTCGTATCCAGATGCGTAGATGTGGCTTCATTATTTTGTTGTAATGTAAAGGTCTGACTCTGGTCTCTCCTCTGTCTCCTCGCCTCTCTTGGTCTCAATTACCCCTCCTCTCATGACCCTATTTACTGTCTAATTAAAGCTGACAACCCATGCAAAGTAAATATTTAAAAAGGAGTCAGTGAAACACATATTCATGTAACTGTTTTTTAAAGACACAGCGTAGGCACTCTTGCCTTTCTTTCAGTTCTATATCTGTACTATGAAGTGCCCACTCTGCTGCTTCCCAGTCTTCCCAATAAAGCGTTAAACCCAGTGGATGTCTGAGGTGGGATGTGAGCTGCCCACACTCTTACTAAAAACAAAAGTAAAGAGACATCTGGGAGCGAGCACGGTCTTGTGTTTTGATTTTCTTCTGTAATTTCACTGCAGCTCCGGTAGTTTTTACTGTAAACCACTCCTACACTGTCTGCAGATGTGGCACTGGATTTAGTGGGAGGGAGTGTGAGTGTGTATGTGTGTGTGTTACACGTACGTCCAAACCAAATTGGATTCTTTCTAAGGAATTCGGTTGGGGTTTTCTAAGCAAACTGACCTTTACTCCTTACAATGATTGGATTTTACTGCACTAGTCAAAATGCAAAACTTGTTTTCCCCTCTCACTTCTTCACAATGACTAAAATGCTGCACTCATTAGTGGTTTAAAACAATATAATCTAAAAGACCTCCTGCAGATATACAATGACTGATCAATCGTGTCAGTTTAGAGAATAATCTCAGAGTGCAACCAGGCCTGATGCAAGAAACAGGACAAAGCCATGTTTTCTGTCTTTGAGTAATTAGCAGTGGCGCATAAGGCCCTTAGGAACTCACACTCACCTACAGTATGATTTCATATACAAGAGGAAAAAAAGAATCAACATTTTTTTCAAGACGATCCTCATGCCAACTTTAGTTTCAGGCACAGTCAAATACGAAACCTGTTGCTGAAAATGTAAACGCCTCTGTACAATTTCACAAGGCTGTTTGTCAAAAATTAAAAGTTAATTCTACAATACAGAGGGTCCATCTGTAAAAGTGTTGTTACCTTGCCAACCAAAGTATAGTGACTTAACGTATAATGCTATAATAATGGGGGGGTTTTGTACCGAGGCCATGGAAGATATTATTGGCTTGTGCTGTGTTGATAATTGCTAATCCAGACTAATTTCAAACATTTTAATGACTGCTCAGTGCTTTTGTCATGAACCGTATGTTAACATAACCACTCATATCCATGACCTCATTCTTTTTCCATAAAAAAGGGGAATTTGACCTATAATTGTTGACCTTGTTATTCTTGCATTTCATTCTTGTTTTTCTATAACCTCATAACGTGTTGATGATTATGTCATATAATGGATTCAGCAGAGAGCAGTGTGGCATTCTTTGTCCACACCTGGTCCTTTCATTTGTCAACAAGACAATAGTCAGTTGAATTTTATTGATTTTCACGCTGTGTGGTGAAGCCAAAACAATTGCCCACACTGTGCACAATAAAGGTCGTAACTAGCTAGCTAATCTCCAATTGCAACAGCTTGTCAGGCGTCAAACGTATTGTCATACAGTGGGGACATATTGTGATATCAATCAGTTTGTCACATTTAAAAAGAACTAAACAAAAAAAAAGTTAAAGAAAAATGTGTGTGCAGTTTATATGTTTTCAGAAAACCTCGTCCAATAACTGCAGTGCACGTTTAATATTACCGCATCCGTCACTGTGACCCACAATATAGTTTATCAAAGAGTAGAGCAGCTGGTCACATTCCTTTCATTCCTCTACATAATAAGTTGGATGTAACATCTATATTCATCCCAGTGACCAAATCTAAACAGTCAACATCAAACAAGAATAATGCAATGGAATCTGAGGGCCTCCCAGGACTTTCTATTCTTTCTGCCAAGGATCACTGAAAAACAAACTTGTTTTCACCCACGGGCTGTATTGTTTCCCCACGTGTTGTTGTGCAGCTGATGCATTCAGCGTCCAGTCATGCGGCGGGCAGCTGAAAGTGTTTATGCTGGCCTTTAGGTGCAGGTGCACAATCAAACCATAAGGGAAGGAAATGGAGGGGAGGGGTTTGAATGTGACACAAACAGGAAACAAGCTTTGTGTTCCCTCCTGCTCGGCGGTGCACTCGAAAGGTTTATTCCAAACGTTGTCCTTGTGCAATCTATTTTGTTGGCTTATCCAACACAGAGTGCTCGGCCAGGAGCTTACATAACAGACACTGTTGAAAGATGTTAATTCCCCTCTATCATACTGAAACATTTTGAAATCGCTCATTGATCACATTTTTATCTTCACTCAGACGTCTATGTGAGGACAGATCAGTATTTAATGGGAGGTCTGGGCAAAATGCCATTGGAAGTACAGGAAATGCCTCTTAAAGTCAAAAGAGTGATGGCAAAACAAGTCCTTTTTTAGCATGTTCACATTTGTTTCTGGTCATATATGGGACAACTGTCCTCTTTGTCCCGCTGTTAGTGATAGACCAGACAAGTTTTTTTTTTTATTGTGTTCTGGCTGGGAAAAAAAGGGATTTGAACCCAAAATAAGCAAATACTGATCCTGAAGTAGTAAAACTGTTAGCACAGCATCGTCAGCAGTAGTTCGAAAATGCCAGCCAATGTAAACTAGTGGATCACAGTGAATAGAAAACCTTTCCTGCAAAGAGCAAGATCTTATAACAAACCTCAGAGCTACAAAGGTTAAAAAACAGTCACATCATAGTTCAAAAATCATGTCGCTGCCAAAAGACACTCTATATTTTAGAGTTTGAATGATGAATGATGTTATGATGGTAGGACTTTTCCTAAATATATATATATATATATATATATATATATATATATATATATATATATATATATATATATTATACATATATGAATATGCTGTACAATCCCTCAAACCTCAAAGCTTATTCTCCACATGAAGAATCAGGCCAGACAACATGTAGGACTGTATATGGAGCAGGGTGTGCTTTCATTGTGTGTGTGTGTGTGTGTGTGTGTGTGTCCAAGGGGTGTCCCACACGGGGTGGGAACAGGTCCTACCCCTGGACCGGAAAGACATTAGGAACAACATGAGTGTTGGGGGAGTGGAAGGGAGACAGACTAAGGGAAGGGGTGGGGGTGGCTTTCAGGGAAAGAAGGAAACGAAAGGAGAACACCCTCGGCTTTTCATTCTCACAGCAAAACCTCTCCCCCTGCCCCCTCCCCACTCTCTCTGTCCTCCTCTCCCAACAAGTGTGAAGTGTCCCTCCTCAACAATAAGTGCACTGCAGCGTAGCACAACAACAAATGCGTCACTAACGAGTCACGGCAAACATTCCTGCCTGTCTGCATTTGCATGTTGTCCACTTATTCCCGCCACTTTGTCCCAGACTTGAGAAGTGTGTTTTCAGAAAGTTTGTTATGTGTGTTTAGGTCTAGTTTTTGTTCAGACTTTTTTGACTGAATCTAGGCACAATTGTTTTTGTTGTGATCCGGCCATCATTGGATCCTTTAAAATCAGTTAAAGTAATCCTCTGAAGTAACTTAAAGCTAGGAGAATCGTGAGACAGTTTGTGGCTTAAGCAATAACGCAGTTGGACTGTAACAAATGTTTTAGAAGTGGTTATTTTATAATAGTGATATATTGGCCATGTCTTGTGGAGACATTGCAGTTCTGAAATGTCACGTTTTCAGGAATAAAAACAAAATTCCAAACAGACGGCCAATTGTTTCTGGGTTTATCCAACTTGATCTAAAAGTTCTTTCATGAGATTGAAGATGACCTCAGTTCTTACATGAACATATAATCCTTCAGTTGGATTGGATGAATATCAGCAATAAGGGACATGAGGTTTTCATTTATCAGCAACAATTTGTGACCTGAATCTGGGCCACAAACGGTTCTTCTGTAAACATCAGCGCCAAAGGGGAGGGACGAGTTTGTTTGTTTTTAGAGTGAAGTGCCACTCCAACTCATCTCATGGGAGTGATTCATTCCTGTAGAGAGAGAGAGAGAGAGAGAGAGAGAGAGAGAGAGAGAGAGAGAGAGAGAGAGAGAGAGAGAGAGAGAGAGACAGACAAAAAGACAGACAAAAAGAGAGAGAGAGACAGAGAGAGAGAGAGAAAGAGAGAGAGAGAGAGAGAGAGACAGACAGACAAAAAGAGAGAGCGAGAGAGAGAGAGAGAGAGCGAGAGAGAGAGAGAGAGAGAGAGAGAGAGACAGACAGACAAAAAGAGAGAGAAAGACAGAAAGAGAGAGAGAGAGAGGTGAGGTTGAAGCAAAACTCATATGTAACAGCAGCTATTATTACAGGCTATAATAGTCTGTGGCAGTTAATTCAATTCAATGTTATTTATAGTATCAAATCATAACAAGAGTTATCTCAGGACACTTTACAGATAGAGTAGGTCTAGACCACATTATAATTTACAAAGACCCAACAATTTCAGTAATTCCCAGTTCATACAGCAATCATTTTTATTTAGCAAAATCAGACGTTTTAAAATGCAAGAAATGAGGAGACCCAAGATCAGTCAGTCCTTTCAGCAAGTTCCCCTCCTGTAATGTGAAAGAGTTGCTGGTATTACAGTCAACTCTACAGTCTGTAGCGCCTTGTAGCTTTGAGACAATTTTAGTTCATAGTTTTGGTCAGCCACTCTGTATGGTTGCGTCCCAATAGCTCTCACTGATTCCCACATATAGGCAGCTGACACTCCATGCTTATGATCTCACACAAGCTAAATGTACACTGCCCAGTGGGAACAAACAAAATAAATGACTGGCTCCAGGAAGTCAAACATCTACTGTCCAATACCCAGGAACAACAACAGCATTTGTTTTCTTACTATTTGGTCGACCAAACCAGAGCCAAAAGCTAAGAGATTGTCTGCCTGTTTATGAGTATGAAAAGCTAAATAGAGCTAACAATTAGCTTCCATGTGACAAGTGAAAATATTTAGCATGAGCCATTTCTGATCCAAATTCCTTTTGTGATGGAAGAAAAAGTCTTGCAACATGCACGACACACCACAGTTTGTCTGATTTGTCATCATTTTGGCTGTGTTCACAAACAAGCAGTAATGCTTTAGTAGGCTGCTGGCTTAACAACAGTATTTATGATCGCACCACAGCGTGATGTACAACAACTTTTAAAATAAACTGTGGATGAGAAGTAATGACAAGAAGGGCAATTCACACGATCATTTCTAATTCATGTAGAACACCGGCATTCTTCCTGTTAAAATTAGACAGTTTGGAAGGCAACAATAGCTGATTCATATCTAACTCACTTAATGACCAGGTTGCAGTTTGACCTTGTGACCCTAGTTTTTGTCCATGAGTCTCATTCGTGGCCTCCTAATTACTTCAACTTTACAATTGGTTCTTTCATATATCCTTCAGACAGCCTGTCTTCCCAGGCTCACTGTTGTTTTTTTTTAAAAGACAAGACAGTCTAGACGTTGTTGTACTGGTTGTGCTAGTTTAGCTTGGGACGAAGGCATCTCTAAAATGCCAGGTTTGAAAACTAAATGGGGCTTGCCTTAATGCGTCGTCAAGAGCTTTGTCCATCTAGTTGTCTTATAGATGTAAAAGGACATAAAAAATAACTAATTTAGCTTTCAACTACTTGATGTATTTAAACGCAGATTGAGTTAATTCTTCTTTATTTCGTCTTTGCATGCTGGTTATTACGTAACTGAAAAATGTTGTCATTAAATGTGCAATTTAAGTTTAGCCAACATTACAGTACCACATTTCGAAGGATTTCCCAATGTTTGTTTGGCTCATTCAAACGGTTTTCAGCAGAATGCTGTTTTTGTTTCCTATTCCTGAGATTCAAAAAAAAGGCCTAACCCCTCCAACAAAAATAGCTTTTGGTGAGGGAATTGTATGCTGAGAAATTGTATCGCCAAAGACAATCCAGTTAGACGTAGCATGAGAAAAGATTAAAGGGAGAGATCAGATAGTAGCTTTGGGGTACAGCACATGATATGCAACGCATTTCCTATTTTTTTTAAAACTCAGAAACAAGTTTCGTGGAAGACAGGAAGGTTAGAAATGTTTTACAGTTTTTCTTGATGGCTTTGATACAGCAGTCAACTCAAACTCCACATTTTTCAAAACAGTTAACACACAGGGCGAAACAGTGGCACTCATGGTCAAAATGATACATTGCCAAAACATGTAAAATATGCAACAAAAGCAAATTTTGCCTTCAAACAACACAACTTGCAAACAAGTGTATGAGCTCTTTCAATCAACCATTACACAGTGGACAACAAAATACTAAATACAGCACTCAGTGCGACTCAGTGCACCATTGCTTGTCATTGTAGCCTATTACTGTACGTAGCTTTCATGCCAGTGACATTTGTTGTCATATTTGCCTTCTTGGGGCCACATGGCCATGATTGATAACGTGATCAATAACAGTTGCCCGAATTTCATCAGAAACCTGAGCCCTTCCAACTATACCTCCACCTCGCACTCGGACTCCTCTACCTCTTCCTCTCACACTCATCTGCCTTTGACCTCTTCCATCCATGTTGGCAAAGAACAACACAGACGCTGCACCTTTAAGGCCTGCAGACTGATCGCTAATTGAAGATTTGTGTGAAGGAGTGTCAAACAGGTGCTTCAGTGATTTCATACTGATGTAGGTAGTTCCTAATAGTTAGTTTTCTGATTCTGTTTGGTTACCATAGCTAAAACAATGGAGTTTGGACTGCTTGAATGACATCCGTGTTAACTGTTCTGCAAAAGGGGGGGGGGGGAATGTGTCAATCCAGTGAGAAAGGGTTAACACATTTGCAAGAGGTGTCTTCTGCTCTGCTGAAACAGTGATGATGAAAACTGAGTGGATCCCAGTTTCTTTAAGCAGGTCAAAGCAATCAAGAAAAACTGTAAAATGAATCAACTGCAAAGTTGTGGCAGCATGTCACACATTTAAACTACCGGGCTCTGTGAGTGTCATTGATCACGTATGAATGGTGTGATGAAAGTTCAGTCCTTAGTCAGTGACACGATGAACCCTGCCTATCATATCTTTTTCATAGTTCGAGCCCTTGTTATGACGAAGACAGAAGCAGTGACTCATATTATGTTTTGCTTTGAGGTCTTAAATTATGTTAAATGTGTGATAAGCTGCAGGGTCAAGTGATTTGGTAGTGAGTCAGGCCGTCAGCTGCTTGCAGCCATTGTGTTTGGGGACTGACCTTTGTCACAGTGATGGAAAGGCAGAGTTTAAATAAGAACACAACAATCCTCAGCTGAAGCCGTGATATTGTGTCAAGGGAGTAGTGTGTGAGCTATGTGTGTGTGTGTGTGTGTGTGTGTGTGTGTGTGTGTGTGTGTGTGTGTGTGTGTGTGTGTGTGTAAGAGAGAGCAAAATGGTACTTGTAACTTGCAGTATCCATGTGAATACCTGGCTGCACGTATTTGTTTTTGAAACTGTGTCCGCATGCTTGTAAAAGTAAGCTTGTTTAAGTGTGTGCGGTTAAAGTGTTAAGTGCTCGGAAAATTCAAGTCAGACAAAGACATGATTTTCTCATTACTTGTTTTGGAAAGGTTTTGGAAGACAATTACAACTCTTACATGTGTGTTCATAGAGCTGAACATTAACATAACTAAAACATTGTGAGACAACCACAGGTTGTTTCCTCTCGTCCCTTCCCATCCTTCCTTCTCTGCCCTTTCCCTTCCTGTCGCTCGTCCCTCTTAGTGCTGATCTTGCAGATGTTGCCAGGCTTTGTTTTCATAGAACAAGTTATGTTTTATATGTTGGTGGGAGGAAAGGAAAATGAAAGTAATTGTAAGAAAAAAAAGAAGAAAAAAAAACTTTATAGGTTTGCTCACTTTAAAGTTTCCAAATTTTAACATTAAAATGTGCATGTGTATCAGTGCACAAGAAATCAAGAAAACATACTTCATTATCTTAAAGGTATCCTTTTTCACTGTAGACATTTTGTTATGTGCAATGAAAAGTCAAAATGTTTTCTGAAAAAGGGTTGCTGTCTTCACTGAGGACGTGTATCCTAATATTTTACTTCTCTCTTTTACTACTGTGGTCTTTCAGCAGGTATATGATTTGCCACGTTGTTTACTAGTGTGCTGTGTTAGCATGCTAATATTTGGTTATTAGCTCTAAATACAAACTACAGCTGAGGATGCAGATCATTAGTTCTGCGAGTTTTGGTCATAAACTAAAGTATTGGATACATTTTTTCTTCTTTTATACCTGATGATGATGTGAGATAAAAAGTTAAGCGATGACCAAATGTATTACACATCTTCCTGATGGGGACTGACAGGTCAACATTGCCATCCCTGGAGCCCTTTCGGCCCCCCCTTATAAATTTGGTGATAAAAAAGAAAAGAAATACATCCAATACTTGTGTATGACCAAAACTTGGATCATTAATTACCTTCCTATTAGCCTTAGCTGTAGTTTGTGCGTAGTGCTAATTTCCAAATATTAGCATGCTAACACACTACACAATTAAACATGGAAACTCATATAGCTGCTAAACATCAGCATGTTAGCATTGTCACTATTCGTATGTTAGCATGCAGATGTTAGCATTTAGCTCAAAGCACCACTGTGCAGTACAGTACAGTTTTACAGAGCTGCTAGCATGGCTTGTTTTCTAAAGTGTGTGAGAGTGTGCAAGACATGCAAACAGATAAGATGAGATCCAAAACGAGACTGAATCTAAGGTTGGCAAGTAGCAGAGGATGGGGAGTTGGTCTGTTTCCTGTTGGACAGTTTAGTACCTGTTAGCTGAAGATACTTAGCACTACTGCTATTTGTCTATTTTTCCCCTTTGATAAACGATTTAATTTGAAGTCGTATCAGCTTTTCTCTTCTTGTGTCTTATTATGTCTTCTCTTCACTTTCAACAAGCGAGCTAAATGAAGTAGCTATGACTCAAAGTGACTCACACCTCAATCACTCTTTGCATGTGGGCACATACACACACACACACACACACACACACACACACACCCGCGCAGAAACCCACTCAATCAAAGACTCTAAAGTGTCCCCAAGCAAAGGTAGCAGCTGGTCCCAGAATCGCGTTGCATTTGTTAGGAGAGAAATATCAAATATCTGAAAAGTTCCCCGAAACATTTGAAAAGGTGCCTCTGGAGAAAGGACACACACACACACACACACACACACACACACACACACACACACACACACACACACACACACACACACACACACACACACACGCTAAACGGGATCAAATTTCCTCAGCTGCTTTTTGTTGAAGGTTGTCATGATACTTAAGCTAAATGCTAAAAATGCCCGGAACAAAGAAAAACAGCAGCTTGTTAATTATTTTTGTCCTTTCTGGTTTAATGTCTATCGATGGATCTCGACCCTCTAAACCTCTCTCAGACAGCCTCTTTCTCCACTTCTTCTGCATCACTTTCTCTCGGAATGAGACTCTGGCCCACAGCCCTTTTCTCTCTTTTTCTCTGTGTCTCTCTTATGCAACCAGCTCATAAATAGAAAATGGATGTGTCACTCAATAACTGTATTTATCGTGGAAATGGACTACAGGCTCGAGCCAACATTTATACCGCAGCCCACACACGGTTTTAAGCCTTCTTCCATTAACTTTATTTTTACTCCATGCATCAAAACACTGAGTCATTCTTCTCGGCTGCACAGGTGGATAATGTGCTGGGCTTTTTGTTCTTTTTTGTAGTGCTTGTTTAGCAACTTAGCAAAAAATATCAATATCTGTATCAAATTACTCGTGAAAATAGGAACTGATACGTGCAAACATTTACAAATGTGCACACACATGTATGATACAAAGGTGAGGAAGGAAGGATGGGAAAAGATTGTCATCTGTTATTTTTCCAAGACAGAAGCAGGTTGGGCTTTCTGTTTTCTTTTTTACATGTTCAGTTGAACACACAGCAAAGTGTTGGGGACATTGTAAAAAGCAGGAACCTTTTAGGTCTGTCCATCCAGCTGTGTGGCGTGTTTTTGTTTTAGCTGCTGCTGAGTTAAATCGGTCCTAATCCTCCATCTCTTCCTTGTCTACGCTGTTTGCCTTATCCTCTGCCAGGTGGTTCCTGTTCTCTAACTTGTGTTATACCAGTTTCATAGCTTGAGTAAGTTGTTTGTAGAGGAAGAAATTCAAAGGCCAGCCAACATCTAAAACAACAATCCCTTTATTCAGTTACATGAGCATGTCGCAACGTTTTCAAAGTGCATGTGTGTATAGAAAAACATCTACGCACACAGCTAGTAACAGGTGCACGTTGAAAGGTTTTATGATTAATTGATTGATTTGATATTTCGTTCATTTGATGATTAAAATACATTTCAAATATTGGACAATCACAGTATTGTAGTTTTGGCTATCATCGGTTACTGTAACATTTTACCTAACAACACTGTTAGTCACAGTACACAACTTGTTTAGTTGTTATTATCAATCAAAAAAAACGTATTTGCTTTTAGCATCAGAAATTCCCCTGCAAATGGGTCCCGAATGCCCAGATAAGATTAGTTCCTGTGAAATATAGAAATTAGAGCTCAATATAAACATTCAAGTTCCCGAGTTTAGCTTGAGAGTTTTAAAAAAAGCACTTTAAAAGACTTTTCCAGCCCAAAAGACAAGGCGGTAATCCTCTCAGCGTGGGATCCAGGCTCATTAAAACACACCACCTCACTCGTCACGAGAGGACTCGTCACCAGCTGAACTGTGACCCATTTTGGGTGTGACCCCTCTGTCTAAGAAACCAGGCTGCATGGTCTCTTATTCAACACCCTGGGAACTAAACCTAAACCAAGCACTCCTCTCATGTGCGAGCCAAGCAGAGTTTGAATCAGCAGCTGAATAAAAGCCCTTATGTGTTCTTTTAACATTCTAATGGACCAAACTCTCCCAAGCTTAACGTGTGTGTGTGTGTGTGTGTGTGTGTGTAGAGGTGGTAGGTTAAAGGCTGGGAGGGGTTCAGGATACAGACTAGGAAATTTGTCCTGCAGTTTGAACAATCACACCCAAACTTCCACTTTACCTCAATCAGCCACATGACATTTCCCTCCTTTAACCTCTTGTTCCTTTTTACTTCCTCTCTCTCTCTCTCTCTCTCTCTCTCTCTCTCTCTCTCTCTCTCTCTCTGTCTCTCTCTCTCTTCCATTTTAGCATTTCTGCACACTCCTTCCCATTCTTCACATTATTGTTTTCTTTCTCTGTTTTTGTCTTCCTCTGTCTCTCATTTCCTCTCTCTTCTATCCTTCTCTGCAGGTCAATTCATTTCAATTCAGTGGGTGTTTTACTGACGTCAGGGGTGGAAAGTAACTAATAACAGACAACGTCGTTTTTGTACCTGAGTAGTCTTAAGTAGCTGAGTGTTTAAGTTTAAAATTGCCAGATTTTGGCAGGATGATATGCCAGAGTGATAAAAAAAAGAAAGAAAGTTACACATTTGATGCGGCAGAAATAGGACTTCCAAAAATTGATGGAAATGAGAAGTATGGGCTAGTTTTATCTCTTAAGTTTGAACAATGAAGCAAACTAGACTGAATAATACATGCATACGATATGAGATCAGTTTATTTGATGCATGTCAAATATGAAGGCATACAGATTATTGGTAATTCATTTGGTAATAACCCAATTGAAAATGTCCTTGATTCAATATAGAAAAATGTATATAGGTATTATCGAAAAAAAATATAAATCTAATTTAAAGTACTCATTATACACAATAGTCCCATATGTATTGCACAATGCTATAACAGCTTTAATTTGTGTATTTGTTTTATTCTAACAGTAAGGTGCACACTGGGAATAGGCGACTTGGTAAACTCTGACACTGGGACATTTCTATAGAATTTTGTATTTTAAAACATCGTTAATTTAAAATTAATTTAATTTTACTATTTTATATTTTACTTTATTTTTTTTATTTCATTTTTGTATACATTTATATTTCTGGAATTTGATGGCGCCCTCTACTGACAAGCCGCCACTGCCGACAACCCAGTTAACATTCCCTGATGAGTATTTTTATGAAAGATAGGCTATATATTTATTACGTATAGGCTATTTGTCGGCTTCTTGAGCCATGTGTTGCCAATGTGCATATGGGTTTGAATTATGTTTTTATATATTTTTTATTTTCTCTCACGATCGCTTACCACTGCCTGGTGTAACTGAAATTATAGGCTAAAGCAGTTATGGTAAGCAAAAGTGTAATATGGTCAGATATTGAGCCTGACTGATGGGGAAGTGATATTGATAAGCGTTGTGATTTACGCATAACGCGTCAGCCTTTTTGCCAGCTTTCCTTCCTGTTTTAGGAAGCAGCTACTATATTGCATTTTGCCTGTAAAACCGTGTCCGTGTTTTTCATATTTATGTAGAATTATAGTTTGCTCTTCTTTTGCGCATATTTTGTAAAATATGCGGTAGATGTTTGTGATTGGTCGTGCTGTGCAAACACCGCCTCTTTTATGTGAACGCGCTGGATGTAATTCTAGTGGCTGTAATTCTGCACCAAGACTGAATTTTGGGAAAGAGACTTCAGATATAGTATTAGGGGACCACTAAGGCCTATATAAAAACATCCAAAAAGCAGCAAGTCATGGGACCTTTAAAGGAAAGTGGGAAGAAACCGGAGCACCCGGAATAAACCCAGCCAATCGCTGGTCTCTGTCCTATACTATACACTGGTCTCCGTCCTACAGAGGTCATTCACTTTGCCATTCAAGTTTGAAGGAAAAAAACACATTTTCCTTCAAGATGACTACTATGTCTAAGATAATGTTTTTTTTTAAAATATTCACATACTAAATGTGGGAGAAACACTCGGAGCGCCCGGAGAAAACCCTAACATAGTAGACAGACAACATTTTATGTACATATAACACCAACCCTACTTATGCGTCTGCAGAAATTGGAGATGGCTTTACACACAGATGAGAAGAACCCTGTTTTCTGTGATTTCATCAGGTGATCTTTGAAACAGCAAGCAATAGAGTCTTCCAGTGCTGGTTCCCCTAAAGTCACGGACACCAGCATTTGTTCTGCACTGACCCACTTCTTACACACGTCTTGGAAAATGTCCTTGTCGAGGTTTCTGAATGTTTTTGTGGCGGGATCGAAATCGACACCCTCGCCCTGGCCCCCATTGTTTTTTCCAGCAGGCGGTCAATGAAGTCCTTAGTGTTTTTAAGTTTGCAGTCCACTTTTGCTTTCTTGAATGTGCTTGTAAGCAGCTTCTGCATGATCACCTTGATGGACATTTTGTGTCTTGATGTCTTTGCTGTTGCATCCTCACACGCCTCTGCTGACTGTGTTGGTGTGATGTGTGTGTTGGTGCCAGTGATTGATTTTTCAATCAGCCGAGAGCTTCTTGACTGTGGCCGCCGACCTTAGTGTTCAGCCACCAGCTCAGCATTCCCAGGAAACTCCACATTTTGTTCTGTATGTCAGCATACATGTCAGGATGTGTCCTGTGAGATGCCTTCTCTCTAATTGCATCTGGTATAATATTGGGCGCCATCCCAGGTGAGATGTGTCTGGAGAGGAGATCACATAGTGCCTTTGTGAATAACAAGTCTTTACCACTGGAAATCTTCTTGAGGTCCCAGAATACAGTGACTTTGTTTCCACAGCGTGCTTTTCCACCATGCTGTGGCCGAAGCAGAGAGTCAATGTCATCTAGGAGTGACGACACTGACTGCCCGCTTTCAACTTTGGAGCCCTGGTGGAATTTGGCGTTCAGTTGCACCAGCATACGATGGATCCAGGTTTTGACAAAGCACTTGGCAAAAAAGGTTTTGATCATGTTTCCTATTTGTTTCATGCACAGTTTGTGCTTCGTCTTTTGTTCTAAAGCATCTGTTTTGTCGAAACTCTTTGCAGTTGACCAAGCAATGTCTTTTGCAACAGTTGAAATCTCCTGAGAGCTTTCAGATTTTAGCTGCGCATACTCTGCGTCTGGTACTTCGTCCAGAACAGGTTCAGATATCTTACTCATCCCCTCCCTAATTATATATTCGACCGCTTGAGCCGTTGTCATCTCAGAGCTGTCTTTTGGTGAAACCTCCGGGGTTTCTGGTTCTATAGCTGTGGTTGACAGAGAGCGGACATCCGTGGCTGCCTTCTCTTCATCTTCCACAATTAGTTCTTCTTCGAAGGCAGTCGGACTTTGTCTCTGACTACGTGGTCGAAATGAGCAGAAGATTTTCATCCTGGCTGTGAACGACTTCAACATTTTGCAGGCATGACGGACCATAGCATTTAGTCTTTTCGAAGGGAGTGACACGCAATTCTGCAGTGTGCTCAATAGTGGAAGAGTTGCAAATATCTGCAACCTCTTTAGCAAGCAAGTTGGTCAATGATATTGAGCTGACACAGGGGACTTGGCCGTCAACGTTCAAAACCTTGCCAAAACTCTGAGAGAGTTTGTTGCCGATGCTGGACAGAACATTCTCCTCAGAAAAGACTACATTTTGGCTCCTAGCCTTTAACAAGGCTTGTGACAGTGTTCTTATTATGTCCAAAAGTAGTTATGCCAACAAAACTTTAGTGGCATGACCAGGGGTGCCTGAATTAATCAACCTCCACTGTTCCTTTGTCAACCTTTTAGAAAAGGATTCGATCACTGGGAGGATGACATTGATTTTAATCTCCGGCATTTCTTCAGTCTCAGGGGTTACTGGTCTAGGCTTGACGAGTATTACTGTATTATTATTATTATTATTTTCAATCTCTGGCATGTCTTCAGTCTCACGGGTTACTGGTCTAGGCTTGATGAGTATTACTGTATGCTTTACTGTAGGTCGAGGCTTGATGATAGTATATACTGTATAATTATTTTCAATTTCTGGCATTTCTTCCGTTTTACGGGTTCCTGGTTTAGACTTGAGGACTATTACTGTATTGTTATTTTTAATCTCAAGCATGTCTTCCGTCTTATGGGTTCCTGGTCTAGACAATCACTTATCTCCATCCTACAGAGGCTAATCACTGGTCTCCGTCCTACAGAGGCCATTCACTGGTCTCTGTCCTACAGAGGCCACTCACTGGTCCTCTGACCTATATACACTATACACTGGTCTCTGCCCTACAAAGACAATCCTCACAACAGAGGCCAATCAATAAAGAGTCCCTGGCAAAACTTTGGAATGGAGGAGAAGAATCTTTTGATGGCGCTTCGCTTCCTTGGTTTCATCTACAACATGGACCATACAATGCCAGGTGTCCACGGCGCTATATTTACAGTAAAACTCGTTAATGAAGTCTCTCTTGATGTGTCTCGGTCCGAGGGGAGAAGGCTGCAGCGGCATGTCTTTACTGCCACACTAACAGAGGGAGGCACCGCCTTGTGGCGCTACTAAGCATTGAAGTTATAACTCTGTTACAGTCTGCTTACATTTTCATATCTGTTAGCTACCGCTGATAAGATATACCAGCGACATTCTATCCCTGAAAGCCGGCTAAAATTATGTTTTTGTCTTCTTATATAAACTTACGAACCTGTCCATAAGAAATTGTGAATGAGCCTTCACTGTCATGTCTTCTTATAGGTAACGTGAAATCAAGGAATCACTGTTTTAAAATAAATCACCACGAAAAAGTTAGTTTTGTGTCCAGTTTTGGTTTTCTTCTCCTAGCTCTAGCATGGTAAAGTACAGTATTGTAGTTCATTAGCCAACATTTTAAGCAAGCTTAATGGAGGAAGACATCCTTAAATAGTGAATCACAGAAAAGTGGTAATATAGGCTACTGAACAATGGTCCTCTGTCATGCTCATTGTGGTGTTTATATATATGTATATATATATATATATATATATATATATATATATATATATATATATATAACACCCTTCTAAATGTTTTAAACTAAGTCTCATATGTACTGTATCTGAAATAGTTTTGTGGCTGACCTGTTTCTGCTCTTGCTCATTTCTGCAGGACACGTTTATGGAGGTAAGGCACTGCAGAAGAGACAACATTACTTTTACTCTTACCTGTGATGCAAAAGTTACAACTGAGAATGATTATGCTACAGCATTGTAGTTGAACGATTTGTTGCGTTGCTATGATATAACTGGTAGCGCTGTAAAAAATGATGTGACTGGTAATGCTGTAAACCCCACCTGTCCATTGCACACTATAGGCTACTGTACTTAACTTTTGCTCATACTGAACAACTCTGCTCATCCTGCACTAAACCGTACAGCCTTCTTTTCTTATTGTACATATTGTTCATGTCATCATTTCTTTTACATTTACTGTTTATTTCCTTTTAATATGTTTATGTATGCACCATTTACCAAGGCAAATTTCAAGTTTTACTTACTTGGCAATACATCCTTTTCTGATTCTGATTTAATCAATTAACACAGGAGATAATGGTATTGTTGTAGATGATTAAATTCAAATGTGTCTATGACAGTTGGTAGCTTAATATTTAATCCAGTCTAATATTGTCTGTAGACATATGGCAATATGCTGCTGGATACGGGATTATATGGATGCCTTCAGTTGCACAGGGTCATGGGTACCTGATCTGATGTCACACTGCTCACTAAATGCCCTCCTACACAGTTCAAAGTTTGGTTTATAAGATAGTATAAACTATAGTGATGTAACTTGCTTAAAATAACAAAACCCTGTCATCATTATCAAGTTGACCCTTGCACATCATTCCATGGCACATTGCAAAATCAGTATTCATTTGTTTTTAAATTTGTTTCCACACACAGTTCTGTAAGTGGACATTGTCTCACTTAATCAAATCTAAATAACTGCCACTAATATATGAACATTTCCTAACACAAGTTGCTGCATGTGCAGGAGTAGCATTTCATGGTCGTCAGCATTGCCTGAGATAATCGTACGTCTCCTCACACTTGCTCATGACAGTGCATTACAGACCTACATTCACATTTGAGGAAGATAACTAATAATCCAATGTTCACTTGTGTCATAGAGGCAGATTGGAGAGAGATAGAAAGGCACGGTGTATACTAACAGCAGGCTTATAAGCCTAATGCAGAGTGGCATGCTGGGCTGAGAACCTGTCAATGGGACCAGTCTTATAACACATACTGTAATATTAGTCTTGATAATAAAATTATTTTTTAGCAGGCAGTGCATTTACCAACCAGCTTTGCGAAAGGATTAAAAGGCAAGTGAATAATAAGCCATATTTATGCCAAATTATACCAATACAGGCATAACATAATAACAAACAAAAGAAGGATCAAATATAAAAACATTTGGAACACAGAAGACCGGATGTAAAATATAATTATTTTATATTTGTATTCTATTTGTTTTTAAAAGCAAATGTATACTTATTTTACATAAAGGAGTCTGTTTTTGATATTGGATGTTAATGTAAAATGATTTATCCTAACATTGGTCAAAAAGCTTACCCCAAATAGTTTTACCTAAAGTCAGTCAACATTTGTTGCGGCTGGTAACATTTGACCTGGGTAAAACTTAATTGGCAGAACTTCTGCACGAGTTGAATATTTACAACAAATGATAAGAGAGATAAGCAGATTTTTATTTTTTAAATTGTGTTGTTTATTGTAAAACATGAAACCAACTAGTGTTGGGGAGATGTTGTTAGTGCCCAATTGCTGCATAGTTTAAAGGGAAGTGGGAAGAATCCGGAGGCCAATCACTGGTCTCCGTCCTACAGAGGCCATTCACTGGTCTCCGTCCTACAGAGGCCAATCACTGGTCTCCGTCCTACAGAGGCCATTCACTGGTCTCCGTCCTACAGTGGCCAATCACTGGTCTCCGTCCTACAGAGGCCAATCACTGGTCTCCGTCCTACAGAGGCCAATCACTGGTCTCCGTCCTACAGAGGCCAATCACTGGCCTCCGTCCTACATAGGCCAATCACTGGTCTCCGTCCTACAGAGGCCACTCACTGGTCCTTTGTCCTATATACACTATACACTGGTCTCTGCCCTACAAAGACAATCCTCACAACAGAGGCCAATCAATAAAGAGTCCCTGGCTAAACTTTGAAATGGCGGAGAAGAATCTTTTGATGGCGCTTCGCTTCCTTGGTTTCATCAGGTGGTCTTTGAAGAAGGAGACAATACATTTGTCAACTGCTGGTTCGTCTAGATTCATTGAAACCAGCACGTCCTGTGCACAGCCCCACTTCTTGCACATGTCCTTTAAAATGGCCTTGCTGAGGTGTTTGTAAGTGTCATTGGTGATTTGAAAATCTTCTCCCTCGACTTCAGCCCATATCTTTTTGAACAGGCGCTCAATGATGGTTTTTGAATTTCCAATTGTTGTGTTCACCTTAGCTTTGTTAAAGGTCCGCAAAACCAACTTCTGCACAAGTAGCCTGATGGAAATTTTATTTTTCTCTGCCTGTGCTGTTGAATTCTGCACAGGTCTGGCAGCTGCCTCCTCAGATACTGTGACTTTAGGTGTAGGTTTGGGTGTAGGTGTAGACTTGGGCGTAAGCGAATGCGTAGGTGTAGGATTGGGCGTATGCGTAGGTGTAGGTCTGGGCGTATGCGTAGGTGTAGGTTTGGGTGTAGGTGTAGGAGTAGGAGTAGGAGTAGGTATTGGTGAGGGTGAGGGTGTCGGTGTAGCGGTGGGTGATAGTGACTCAGTATTCTTGAAAGCCTTTTTCATCATGTCACTGTGGGTGTCAGCCCGTGTGCACAGCCACCACTTCATCAGTCCAAGGTAACGCCACACTTTACAATGTATTTCACCATACACTGTATCACGGGATGGGGAAGCAGACAGTGTCCTTTCATTTGATCCTGGGACAGTCTCTGGAATCCTCTCCTCAGAGACGTAACTGTAGAGGAGACCAGTAAGCTCTTCTTTGAACACCTGGTCTTTACCGTTGGAAATATCCTGCAATTTACTATAAACAACCTCACTTCCAACTTGTTGTTTTACACCATCTTTTGAAAACAGAGAATCAACATCAGTCACAAAGGACTGCACTGACTTCTCACTTTTAACTTTGGAGTCGGGGTGGAATTGGTTGTCTAGTTGAGTCGCCATGCGATGTATTGACAGTTTGGCAAACTGCGTGGCAAAAAAGATTTTTATCTTGCTCCCCACTCCTTTTAAGGACAGTTTCTCTCTGGATTCTGGGGTGATACATGTCCCTCTGGCTTCAGGGGTGAAACAAATCCCTGTGGTTTCTGGGGTATCACTTGTCTCTGTGGGCTCTGGGCTGGTACTTGTCTCTGTGGGCTCTGGGCTGGTACTTGTCTCTGTTGGTTCTGGGCTGGTATTTGTCTCTGTGGGTTCTGGACTAATACTTGCAGCATATTGCTCTTCCAGACTGTTAACCTCCTGAACAATTAACTGAGTAATGTCATCTGAAATAATTTGAATCTCCCGTGAGGTGTCAGATCGCAGCTGCTCATACTCCGAGTCGGTCATTTCTTGCAGTAGAGGTTCTGTGAGTCCACTGACCTCATTTGTAATTATTTCCCTCACAGCTGTGGTTGTTACACTCACAAAGTGCTCTGATGCTCGGGAGACCGTGTCCGGGGTTTTTGATTCCACAGATCTGGCTGCTGACTGGTAGCGATCAGTATCTGCCTCCTCTTGATCGTCCATCTCTTGTTGTCCATCAGCGGCCTTCTCTATGGAGATGTCCTGTCTTGTTCGTGGTTTACGTGGTCGACATGAGCACAAAACATCTTTCATCTTGCCCACGAATGCTTTCAACATATTAAAGGCATGTCGTACCATTACATTAAGTCTGTGAGGGGGAGTCACACGCTCACTAAATACAGGTTCCAAAGTGTCCGCACTATTTGTGACAGCAGAGTAAATGCTTTGTGCAACCTCTGTAACAAACATGTTGTTTAAGTTCTTTGAGCTGTCACAGTGGACTGGGTCCTTTACTTGAAGAATTTCAGCAAAAGTCAGAAGAAGTGTGTCACCCAGACTGGATCGAACACACTCCTCAGAGATTATTTGGCTGCATTTATTCTGCAGAGTTGTCAAAATGGATTTAGAAACTAGTGATATTAGGTCCAAAATCATCTCCGCCAACAATGTTGATGTGGCATCATCAGGTGCATCTTGCATCAACAATCTCTGCTGTTCCAAAGTCATCCTTTTGAAAAAGGATTCAACCACTGGACGAACATCTTCCACTCTGATCTTCGATGTCTCCTCTGTCTGGGAACTTTCCATTTCAGTCATGGTGATTGTTTTAGATAGGCTGCGTTTTCTGAATGTCTTGTCTTGTTTTACAGGTACAGGTTTGTCAGAAGCTTTTTGAGCAGATAAAAGTAAACCGATGTAGAGTAAACCATAGTATAGAATGATTTTCCCTAATGTCTGAAGCTGTCTTATAGGCAAAATGTCATGATGTCATTCATGAAAGGCATATCATGGATGAAAGGCATTATCGAACCTGAGGTCAGATCAAGGGACGTTCCAGCTAAGCCCCGCCCCCAGCAGGGTGCAGCTTAGCAACCGTTGCTCGGCACCAGCCGCACTCTCTGACCGCTCTTTATCCGGTTTCAACTGTTTGGCATATAAGTCTTGTAAAGTGAATGGTGTTGGAGAGAGCTAGCAGTTAGCCAGTTAGCTCAAAGAGTCGACAGACAACTAAACGGATATTCTACACTGATAGGCTACTTTATTCTACAACATGGACCATACAATGCCAGGTGTCCACGGCGCTATATTTACAGTAAAACTCGTTAATGAAGTCTCTCTTGATGTGTCTCGGTCCGAGGGGAGAAGGCTGCAGCGGCACGTCTTCACTGCCATACTAACAGAGGGAGGCACCGCCTTGTGGCGCTACTAAGCATTGCAGTTATAACTCTGTTACAGTCTGCTTACGTTTTCATGTCTGTTAGCTACCGCTGATAAAATATCCCAGTGACATTCTAGCCCTGAAAGCCGGCTAAAATTATGTTTTTGTCTTCTTATGTAAACTTACGAACCTGTCCATAAGAAATTGTGAATGAGCCTTCACTGTCATGTCTTCTTATAGGTAACGTGAAATCAAGGAATCACTGTTTTAAAATAAATCACCACGAAAAAGTTAGTTCTGTGTCCAGTTTTGGTTTTCTTCTCCTCTAGCTATATATATAATATAATGAGGGGTTCAATTCAGAATATAGGCCTACACGCTTCTAAATGTTTCAATCTAAGTCTCATATGTACTGTATCTGAAATAGTCTAACAAGACTCCAGATCCAGTCTCAGTTTCCCATGAACAAAAAATACACAATCAATGCACTTCGTAAAGTGCCTCTGCACATTTCTTTTCATTTGTCTCTCTCCCTTTCTGTCTCCGTATGTGTTGTGACACCTCCCCCCTGTGTTCATGTTTGGTACTCAGCACTACAGCAGCCATGGGGAGAATCAGAGGGTGGAGCTTCACCTCACTGCTCACAGACACAGGTAACATTTTTTTAAAAGGCTGTAAGCTACAACCAGCAAAGCAAGTACAGACTGTCTGGAACTTGTCAGTTAGAAATGAGGGCCGGTGCTGTGCAGTAAAGACAATGGACAGCACAATCAAGCAGCCAGATGTTGCTCTTCATTAAATGCAAGTTAGATTATAAAGGCTTAATTAACAATGGGAAGTTTTGTGGCTGACCTGTTTCTGCTCTTGCTCATTTCTGCAGGACACGTTTATGGAGGTAAGGCACTGCAGAAGAGACAACATTACTTTTACTCTTACCTGTGATGCAAAAGTTACAACTGAGAATGATTATGCTACAGCATTGTAGTTGAACGATTTGTTGCGTTGCTATGATATAACTGGTAGCGCTGTAAAAAATGATGTGACTGGTAATGCTGTAAACCCTACCTGTCCATTGCACACTATAGGCTACTGTACTTAACTTTTGCTCATACTGAACAACTCTGCTCATCCTGCACTAAACCGTACAGCCTTCTTTTCTTATTGTACATATTGTTCATGTCATCATTTCTTTTACATTTACTGTTTATTTCCTTTTAATATGTTTATGTATGCACCATTTACCAAGGCAAATTCCAAGTTTTATTTACTTGGCAATACATCCTTTTCTGATTCTGATTTAATCAATTAACACAGGAGATAATGGTATTGTTGTAGATGATTAAATTCAAATGTGTCTATGACAGTTGGTAGCTTAATGTTTAATCCAGTCTAATATTGTCTGTAGACATATGGCAATATGCTGCTGGATACGGGATTATATGGATGCCTTCAGTTGCACAGGGTCATGGGTACCTGATCTGATGTCACACTGCTCACTAAATGCCCTCCTACACAGTTCAAAGTTTGGTTTAGAAGATAGTTTTCCTATAGTGATGTAACTTGCTTAAAATAACAAAACCGTGTCATCATTATCAAGTTGACCCTTGCACATCATTCCATGGCACATTGTGTATTGTAAATCAGTATTCATTTGTTTTTAAATTTGTTTCCACACACAGTTCTGTAAGTGGACATTGTCTCACTTAATCAAATCTAAATAACTGCCACTAATATATGAACATTTCCTAACACAAGTTGCTGCATGTGCAGGAGTAGCATTTCATGGTCGTCAGCATTGCCTGAGATAATCGTACATGTCTCCTCACACCTGCTCATGACAGTGCATTACAGACCTACATTCACATTCGAGGAAGATTACTAATAATCCAATGTTCACTTGTGTCATAGAGGCAGATTGGAGAGAGATAGAAAGGCACGGTGTATACTAACAGCAGGCTTATAAGCCTAATGCAGAGTGGCATGCTGGGCCAGCCTGCTGACTGAGAACTTCTCAGTGGGACCAGTCTTATAATACATACTGTAATATTAGTCTTGATAATAAGATAATTTTTTAGCAGGCAGTGCATTTACCAACCAGCGTTGCGAAGGGATTAAAAGGCAAGTGAATAATAAACCTTATTTATGCCAAACTATACATACATATATATATATATATATATATATATATATATATATCATATATATATATATATATTATATGAAGGATAAAATATAAAAACATTTGGAGCACAGAAGACCGGATGTAAAATATAAAAAAAAAAAAATTGTTTTCTATTTGTTTTTAAAAGCAAATTTATACTTATTTGTACAAAAATGAGTCTGTTTTTCGTATTGGATGTTAACGTAAAATTATTTATCCTAACATTGGTCAAAAAGCTTACCCCAAATTGTTTTACTTAAAGTCAGTCACAGAAACTGTAATTTTATGAATGAATCAGCAATGTTGGCCAATCTGGCAGATGCTTTAACGACCTGCCAGAAAAACAATATTAAGAGAATGAACACTATGTTAAATGCTAATTAGTTATAATTTCCCTACAGGTAAAAGTCTAGCTTGTGTTGCTGCTAGACTTTTTCTATGTGATGTGGTGTGACGATATGGAGAAAATCAAATATCACGATATTTTTGACCAAATACCTCGATATCGATACCGCAACGATATTGTAGTGTTGACTATTGGTGCTTTCACAAAATATTTACACAATGAGATTTTTGATAAATAATCATCAGTAATGTGGATTTAATGACTAAGTGGGTAAAGGCAAATAATAGAACAGTTACAACAGTCTGGTAAATTCAGAAAATTACATCACTTTACTGTAATGCAGCCTTTAAAACCAGGAAAAGACAACACTTACGCCATATTACGATATTACGATATCCAAAATCTAAGACGATATCTAGTCTCATATCACAATATCGATATATAATATCGATATATTGCCCAGCTCTAGTGAATGATTGGCTGTCATGTAAATACACTGTCGAATTGTTGCGCTGTACACCTTGTGTATTTTGTTTTACAGTCTATGGCTGTACACAGCAGCTTTTGTGAGTAATTCATTCATAAAAAGTTTCGGCTTTGGGTTTTCACCCCCCTCAGGCCAATTAGCTCCTTTCATTTTTTCGGTTCTGCTTCTTTATTTGAATCACTGAACTACTTCTTTAATTTCTATCTTGTGTTTAGTCTCACTGCCACTCCACACTGCTGTAATGTTTAAAGCGCTTTGGGGAATTTTTAGAGTGTCAGCCATTTCCCCTCCACACACACACACACACACACACACACACACACACACACTCTCTCTCTCTCTCTCTCTCTCTCTCTCTCTCTCTCCCCCCCTCTCTCTGTTGACCCCTACTGTGTGTTTCTTTTTCCACAAACTGACAGTCATGTTAACAGAGTGCTCCTATACAGCTGCTTTGTAGGTCAAATCGATTAAAATCAAGACTGTTTTACCGTTTTTGTCATTCACAGATGTGAGTGGTTGGTACACTGACCTCACTACTAAAAACAAGTACATTGCAATTACATATAAAGACAACTATAAACACCTAGAATAACAAGTGTTGACCAGTTGAACCTAATTTGTACAAGGCTTTAGATAAAAGCCTGCCACCTTAGTATTTAATCTAGTGTCATAACCAGGTCAAAATACTTTGGTTTATGACCAAATACCTGCAGGACTAATGACATCGGGGTCGTCCCTATGTTCCCAGGGTCCTATTTTCCCAAGGGCCTAGTCCAGCCTTGTGTTGAGTTTTTTTAGACATTGGTAAGGGCTACAGTTCACATAGCAAAGAAATGATAGGAGCTGGGAATTTCAAATGCAGTTTGAATGGTAAAAATCTGTTCAGTGTGCCAGTGTGGAGAAATCAACGTCTACAGTTGAGCAAAGAAAACTGTCTTGCCTGCAAATATGAAGGCGTAAATTTCAAAGAGTATGTAGTAGGCTGTAAGCTGTAGGTGGGTGATTTCACATATTGACCCAGGGATCTACATTGAACATTAATTTGACCTAAGGATAAACATTGCTAAAGAACATGAAACCCATTTGAAAGAGGATATTGTGTTTAGTGCTAATTAGCAAATGTTAGCATGCTAACACACTAAACTAAGATGGTGACCATAATAAACAGTATACCTGATAAACTTCAAGATGTTAGCATTGTTATTGTGAGCATGTTAGCATGCTGATGTTTGCATAGCTGTAAACTTAATCTTGTTTTAAAGTTCCAAGTTCAAACAGGCCACATAGCTGCATAGTTGATATCTGGCATGAGGATGTAATAACAATAGAATATCAATATCATGGTCATAAATGAATGAATTTAAATAGTAGTCCTTCACACATTTGTATGTATATTTGGATCCTGGGTTCCCAATTCGAGTTAGTCACATGTGCTGGAAAAAAACACGCTTTACACCAACTAATGGCATTGTGCTTTCAGAGCAGCTCTGTCATTTAGTAATGTTTGTACAACTAAATGTCCAATCTGCGTCATTTAGGTCAACAATGAAGTCTAATTAGCATCAGAACATTTCAGGATGACCCACTCTAGAATGCATTAGTTGTCATTGATTAAATTCAGATAGCAGGTGTAAAGTTCAGAGTAGACACCACATTGACAAGCCAGTCAATACAGATTAATGGAATAGCCTTTGCTGGGAGAATGCCTTTCATCACCACATGTTTATTTCATTTGTTAGGTGTTAAAGTATACGGATATAACTGAGAATGTTATTAAATAAATAAAAACATGGAACAAATCTCCAGCATAATTCTGCATTACCTGTCTTCTTGTTCATTGTTGTAGTGTCGTTCTACGGTGATGGCTACATCCACCTGCGGACAGTGGAGGCATCCATTCAGACGTTGCTCCATGTACGATTTAGAACCTCCAGTCAGGCGGGGATGCTCTTTCTGGCAGCTGGACGCAGAGACTTCTTGCTGCTGGAGCTGATCTCTGGGCGCCTGCAGGTAGGCTGAAGCACAAGCAACAAGCAAAGCAAACAAATGCCTCACACCTTCAAAAGAAGAGAAAATATTTCTCCCTTGAGCCATTTTGGCTCATATATTGCCATTTACTATCCTGAGGAGAGACAGAGAGAAGTCTGAACCCACTCAGCTTGGTGTCGGATTGCTCGCAGAGAGAAAACAAACCCCCTGGCACTTTCAGAACAAGTTCCTTCATGACCAAGGTTTAGAGAGAACACTGCAATAGTTTAATGAAAACTCCAAGTACATTGTAAGGGAGCTGCTCCTGAAAGACTTTGGCTGCATTTGTGTAGAATAATTCTTTGATCTTCTGTTAACAACTCCCCTGATTCTGTTTTATTTGTGCACATTCAAGATTTCATCCTCATGTTATGCCTGCTTTTTGCTTTTCTTGCAACAAAAGTAAAAGTTTGTATTTTGGCATAGAAAAAATAGAAAGTCTTGCATTGCATGTGTCTTGGTTATCACCTTCTATTCCTTCTTTCCTTGCCTCCCCCCTTCATCCCTCAGGTACGTCTGGACCTGGGCTCAGGTGAGCGTTCACTACGCTCAGAAAAGGGCATCCATCTTAGCGACCTGGCATGGCACTCCATAGAGCTGACACACAACCGCCATAATGTCAATATGACCCTAGACCGAAACTTTCAAACCAGCTTCCGTATGCCAGGACCAGATCTGGAGCTCAGTGTCGAGAATGGGCTTTTTGTTGGCGGGGCAGCTGGACTGAACCACCCATACCTTTTTAACATCTCCACTGGGTTTAGAGGATGCATAGATGAAGTTGTGTTCAATGAACATAACCTGTTGTCCAGCCTAAGGCCCTATTCTGGGTACAAGAGCGTCCACGAGGTATCTCTGGGCTGTAGTCCACAGTTTTCTGCAACAAAAGAAGATGCTGTCAGCTTTTTCAGCTCTAAAGCATTTATCACTCTCCCGCCTTGGGAGGGGCCACAGGAGGGGGTGTTTGAATGTGAATTGTACCCCTCTGCAAGAGAAGAAGATGGCATGGTCCTGTTTAGCTCTGGTAACCAGGGAGCGTTTGTTGCCATAGAGATCAAAGATGGTAACCTGGTGGCAACAGTAGGAAATGGAGAGGGCAGTAAGACTGAGCTGCGTTCTCTAACACATGTTCACAGCAACCATACCTGGTATCCCATCCAGCTGCACCTGCTGCCCAACAGCGTCCAGTTGAAGGTGGGTGAGGAGTTGATCAAGGCCACCCTGAGTCTGGAGCTCCAGGTTATCCAGCTCAAAGGGCCTCTTTTCCTGGGAGGACTGGACGAAGAAGCCCAGGGAGAGGCACGGCGAGCTGGGCTGATGTCCGCTGTGTCTGGGGGGCAAAAGGCTGGGCAAGGAGTCTCCTTTAAAGGCTGCCTCCGAGAAATTAGGGTGAATACTCAAAGAACAGGCCTTCCTCATGCTGCCATAACCAAGGACATCACTGTGGGTTGTAATACAGGGCAAGCTACAAATGCACTGGCCACCACTAGCCCAAAAAATCGTCCTGAGTTTGATGTTACAACCACACGACCAATTACCAACAATAAGAAGAACCCAAATATTCTGATGCTGAGAAAGCTAGAAGTTGTGGAGGGAGGCTGGGCATCACTGGAGCCCAAACACATTAGGGTAGGACTGGTTGTCTCCTGCTGATCTGTTCTTCTAGTTTTCACTTTTTGTTATTTTACAAGTTATGTATGCATAAATGTCAGTAAAAATAACGTGGAGTTATGTAATTTTCACCAATATATAAGTCAGTTCCTATTTGCACTCCCTTCTAGGTGAATCTGGATTTTCGGAAATTGGGCATTCATCCATCCCAGTTGATGTTCCGCATTGAGGGGCAGCCTGTCCACGGCCAGCTCCGGCTGGACCTCAGTCCTGACCCCGATGGAATGCCGGGCAAAGGGCAGGAAAGGACTATCACAATAGGAGCAGAAGAGGTCGACCGGACTTTCAGTATGCTGGACCTGTGGCAAGGTCGGGTGATGTACGTTCACAGTGGGTCAGAGGACCAATATGACTTCTTCATGTTTTCGGTCTTCTCCAGCAGTAAGAAGAAGCTTCCTGTATTTCTGAAGAGCAACCGCCTGCATCGATTTGATATCAGCATCAGTCCTGCTAATGATGCGCCTGTGCTCAGCCTGCCGGAGGGAAACCTTTTCACTCTACTGGAGAAGTCCAAACGACAGGTAGGTAAAGCAGAATGCTTGGATGCTACGTGAAAAGTGTGTTGATTTTAAAATGAAAATTAATACAACCACAATGTCCCCAGCTGACTTCAGATGTGGTGAGGGTGTCAGACCCTGACAGCAGTCCTGCAGAGCTGGTGTTCAGCGCCCTGGGAAACCTCAACACTGAGGTTGGACATCTTGAGCACCATGATTACCCTGGCAGGTTGGTGCTATGGCTTGTGGGGCTTTACAGTGCCTTGCAAATCTCCTTACAAGCAATCATCATAGAGGTCTATTGGTTGTTAAATGTTAATTAAAATAATACATTCTTTATTCAGATAAAACAAAATATTTTATGCAAGAATGCATTGTGAAAAGCATGCTAGTGGAACAAAAGCTAATTGTAGATTATGGCTCTCTGTAACTGCTTGTTGAATCTGCTGGTACACAACTAGCTAAACTAACCGACAATTCTTTATTCTTCAAATAATATCATCAGCATCTATAAATACTGGGCCAACAATGGAATAGAGATAATGCTAGTCACATTCCACGTTCAGTCTAAGACACTTTTGTTACCTTGTTGCACCTCGCTATGTAGCCAAAATTTATGCTAGCAGCAATTAGATGGGTTAATATTTCAAATCAGAGTTAGGGTTAGGGCTAGCCCAAACCCTAACAAGCAGAGTTATGAAACAGAACATAGAAATTAACAGGATTGCATATATCTTCCAGGGCCATTAACTTGTTCTCTCTCAGTGATCTGGAGGGGGGTAAGATCAGCTTTGTCCACACTGGGGTCCCCCAATCTCGGCTGGCACTCAGAGTCAGCGATGGCCTGAAGGTAAGTAATGTATTAGCGTGCCCAAGATGCAATAAACCCATTATCTGTGACATAAAGGATGTGAGATATAGAGTTGGAGCATTTTTAGCCATGCTAATGTCTTTTGGTGTGTCGGTCTATTAGTCGGTTGGATGGTTGGTTGGTAAATGACTTTGGTTCAGACTGAAATATCTCAGTTTTGGACAGATTGCCATACAGTTTAGTACGGGTGTCCATGGTGCCCAGAGGATACACATTCTCTGACTTTTTTATCTAGTGCCACCAGCAGGTCAAAGTTTTCACTAAACCAATGAAATATCTCAACAGCTACTGGATGGATTGCCACAACTTTTTGTACCGACAAAATGAGATGTCGAATCCAAATTACTTCAGTGATCCCTTGGCTTTTCCTCTAGCACCACCATGAGGTTGACATTTGTGGGTTAAGTGAAATGTCTTGACAACTATTGAATGGATTGCCATTCAATTTGGTACATTTGCATCCCCCTCAGGATGAATTGTAATCACTTAAGTGTTCCATTAACTTTCCATATATTGCCATCATCAGGTCAATATTTGTTGTCCAATACTTGCCTGCAAAACTAATGACATTCCCATCAGCTCAAAGCACTGCTGTGCTTCAGTACATCCTCACAGAGCCACTGGCATGGCTGCAGCCTCTTGGTCTCGTTGACTTGTCGATGATTGTTTTATAACTGCACATACAAACACATTTTACATTTTGCCATTAAATTAGATGTTACAACAGTGGACTACTGATAAACCATCTGCTCCTGTTCTAATATCGTCATTCTCCTCTTCTCATCTTCTGTTGCATCCTCCCTTGTTTCTTCTCCCTTCATCTCATCTGTTATCCTCACCTCTGGTGTTTACTGGTGTTTTGTCTCCATTCCACAGTTGAGCAACACAGTAGTTTTGAGGATTATGGCGGTGCCACTTGAACACAAACTGGTGAATTGCACTGGACTGGAGGTGAACCAAGGCGGGGCTTCCATCATCACAACCATTCACCTTGCAGTACAAGTTAATGTGGATGATCAGGCAGTGAAAATCCGCTATGACGTTACAGAGTTGCCACAATATGGTGAGCTCCAGCGGTTGCACTCAAGTGGCGACTGGAAACAGACAACATACTTCTCTCAGAAGCTTCTCGAAAAAGAACGGATCCGATACCTCAGCACTTACCATGGCCTTCAGACTAGGAACAACATCACTGATTACTTCAAATGTAAGATCAGCATCGGTTCCACGGCTGCAGAGGAAGTCGTTTTCCTAATCAGGGTACACTGGATCCAGTTTAAGGTCACACGCAGCAAGATGGAAGTCAATGGTGTTCAGACTGCTGCTGTCACTCCTGAGGACCTCCATGTGATTTCTAAAGGTGTTAAACTTAATGAGAGTGACCTCTATTTTAGGCTCCTAACAGTGCCAAATAAAGGGCAGCTATTCCTGGACAACAAAGTTCTAGTAAGGAACTCAACCTTTAGCCAAAAGAATATCACAGATGGCTTGATGAAGTATGAGCTCCTCAACATGCTGCACGATGACACAAGAGACACGTTCAGCTTTCAGGTGTTTTCATCGCATGCCAACTCAACAGCTTACGACTTTAGAATAAATATCCATGCTGAGTCAACAGCCATCACCATTGTAAACAAAGGCCTTTCAACCCTGGAAGGAGGAAGTAAAGTCATCAACAAAGAAATCCTGTTCACCCACACAGCAAGTAACCAGGAGGTCCACTACAGCATTACGGTGAGCCCTAGGCACGGGCAGATAAGAAGGATCAACCTTTCCAACTCAACTTCCATTAACGACAACATTGTGACATTCACCAATCAGGATATCATTGAGGAGAAGATCATGTACGTTCATGATGACAGCGAGACCAAGCAGGATTCCTTCACTTTTCAAATTATGGTTTACAAACCGCACAAACGCACCAGCAAGAAGGAGGATAGAAACATAGTAGAGCACACCTTTAATATCTCTGTGCAGCTCGTCAACGATCAGAGACCCGTCAGGGTTGTGGATAAAGTTTTCCATGTCGCTCGCAATGGGCAGAGATTGGTGACGTTGACTGACATTCGTTACCGGGACGACGACTCAGACTTTCAGGACAATTGGTTGGTGTACACGCGGAGGGGGATTCCCATGGGAGAGCTGGTGCTGGCCAGCGATACGAGTCACAAGCTGTACGAGTTCACACAACGGGACCTCCAGCAGGTCAGCACAATTTATCTTTGAAAATGATTGATCATCCAGATGTTAGAAGAATATTTAGAATCACAAAGTCAAAGGTTAGTCCTCAGATGTTTCTGTCATAACTACAACAACCCTCATGTGATCTACAGTTTCTGACTGATCACAAAAAAGGTTGAAAGCCCTGCAGCTTTCCAGTAACACTAATGAGCGAACTAGTTCACAGGAAATGTCCTTTTACAATAATACAAATGGGGATAAGGGCACACACTTCCTCAAAGGTATTCATGTGTTGCACCTGGTTGTACACACAAAAAGTGATGAAGCAGTTGCGTAAAGAATGAAACGAGAGCTTGAGAGAGAAGTTCAAATTCTTCATAGTTTCTCACTTCTGCACACCTGGCCAATTGCTGCATGAAGTGGCCATGCCTGTCCGATTATCGGTTTTGGAAATCCAAATGGTTGGATGCAGCCCCCCAGTTCCAATATTAGAAAGGTTAAGAGGGAGGGGATTTCAGACTCTGCTTGAATATCCGACAATCACTTTATAACGGCAAATCCAGCAGCCTTTTACCTTCAGGTACTCTGTACAATGTAATACTGGTGTTTCTTCAGTTTGGAAATGTTATTTTTAATTAAAAAGCCTGCTGATGCTTTTTCCTCTTCTGTCTTGTATTCTCTTATTTTCTCTCCAATCAGAAAAAAGTGTTGTTTGTCCACAGAGGAGTGAGTTTCGGCCGTTTTGTGCTTTTCGTATCAGATGGGAAACATTATGTTTCAGCCCTGCTGGAGGTGATTATAACGTCTTCACACATGATGTATTTAGGGCTTTATTTGTTATTTATATTTTACATGGATTTTTAGTCAATTTCACAGTTGATTAGCCATTGAAATAATAAGAATGGGTCAAAAAGTATGTGTAGTAGGAGCAATCATCATTAAGGATGTTTTATAGTTATATTTTGGTGTCATTTATTAGTGGTATCATAAGGCATTTTACTTTTAGTGTGGAAAAAAGGGATCTTAGCAATGTGTTCGCTGACTGCTGCTCTCTCTCTGTTGTGTAACTGGCTGATGCAGGTGATGGCGCAGGATCCTTACCTTCAGGTCGAGAACAACACAGGCCTCGTGGTCCAGCGAGGTGGGCTCACAACCATGACATCTGCTAACCTCAGCATCTTCAGCAACCTTGACATCCGAGACCCACAGGAAGTGACATTTGAGGTCTTCCTTCCACCTAAACACGGCGTGCTCTGCTTTAATAATGGCAGTTGTGAGACTGTAACAGGCGCAAAACCAATTTCAATATTCACCCAGCAAGATTTGGTGGCAGGGCGCCTGGCGTATCGCCATGACAGCAGCCATGAGTTGTCAGATGGGTTCAATGTGACAACAACAGCAAGGGACAAGAGCACAGATGGAGGAATGGACAGAGAGAGAAGGGAGGTACATTTGGACATCGGAGTGATGGTAAAAATCTACCTGGAAAGTCACCAGAGGCCGCCAACGGTCATAAGTAACCGTCCAGTGGTAGTGGCGGAGGGACAGAATGTCTCCATAAGCAAGGAGCACTTAGAGGTAAGCAAATAACCGTACATGTATGACTCATCGGCTACTACCAGGTGGTCACTTTACAGCCTGTTTTTTTTTCTGATATTGCAAGATAAGTTACTTGCATCTATAAGTTACTTGCATCTAGGGCTTTGCAGTTTATCAAGGTTTTTGTCTGTAACTGTGATCATATTGTGGGAATTTTATGTATGTTCACCCTATGCTTTGTTAGTCATACTGTAGATTATTGTAAATGTGTTCTGTTTGTTTGAACAGGTGGTTCATGAGGACAGCCAGCCCTCAGAGATAGTTTTTACTGTCCAAAGTCATCCCACCCTGGGCTTCCTTCAGAGGATTCCCCCCAACGACAAGCACAAGAACAACAATGGAGAACAGCAGCGCCTCTATCAAGTACAGCCGACTGTAGGTTTAAAAGTGACTAAGTGGAGCAGGAAGTGGGTCCACTATGTTCACCAGCTATTTGCAAACTTGTTATTTCACATGAAAGATTTCTGCATTTATGTTTTAGTCCTCGCTTTTCTCTCTTTGGTTAAAGTGGGTAGTGCTCAGTTGGTAAATGTGATCTCACATATTTCTGTGCAACAATCAGAGTAGCAACATTTGAATCAAAATGTGGTGACAGTTGTGGAGTTGTTTGCTGATAATGCCAGCACTGTAAATCGAATCTGATCAAACCAAGCCTACACTATCCTATATTTAACTGAGACTGTTAAACTAATTAAATAAGACGTTCTCTTTCCAAACATAATTTGCAAGCCACAAACCAAAAAGCCCTGTAGTGCAAAAGGCAATGCAGAGTCGGCTTATAATTATAGACTATATATAAGTGACCCGTGAACCTTTCACATTCAGTGACTTTACCATGACTGTAGAACCAAGAAAAGGAGTCTCATTTTACAGCCTTCTTACTCATTCATATTTTATGTGACTCTCCACTTTGATCTATCAAAGTAAAAGCAAAACTGGCCCACAAAAGTTGCACACTGCAGCTTTAAAATGTTAAAGATTTCACACAGACACAGCACTTGATGAGTTTGTCTGCTCCGTTCCTCCATGCAGGGCTTCACAGAGCAGCCAACTAATTCCTTCACCCAGGAGGACCTGAACCAGGGAATGATCATCTACCATCAGCAGTCTGCAGGACACACCAACGACTCTGTTCTATTGGAGGCCACCAACGGGCTTACAAAGGTCGGACCTATCAGGCTGGAGATTGACATCATCCCAATGCTGCTCCCTCTACAGGTACAGAATGAATGTCTAGATGTTAGAGTACCTCGGAAAAAGGAAAAGAGGAAAAGAGGAAAAGAAAAGAATTGCATGAAATGGAGAGAAACTCATTTTTCCAACCAAAGGATTGCACAAAGGAAGAATCAATTGATCAGTTAGCCAACTTCTTCAACCCGTCAATCAGTACGTCAAACCTACTGTGATCTGGTCTGTAGGTGTCTGACTTGACCCTTGATGAGGGGTCGTCCCTGCCGCTGACTTCCGACATCATCAAGGTGGCCAATCATCACTTCTCAGGGATGAACTTCCTGTACCAGGTCATCGTTCCACCGCGACACGGACACTTGGAGCACAGCCGGATCCCGGGAATGCCCATCACTGCTTTCACTCACACTGAGGTTTGACTGAGCAGAGAGCACACACACAGTCTTTCAAATTTGGGTTTGGACCTTTGTTTTTTTTTTTGTTTTTTTTAAAAAGGGGTAATTAGTAAGATTCATGCTGTAAAGAGTGTTTATGTGTGATCCAATAAATGTTTGTTCATTAGCAATGCACAAGAATGATATTTTGCAATAATTTCAGTGTTAATGTGTTTTGGGAAATGGTTGCAGCTCTGTCAAAAGACACACTTCCATCTATTTTGTTCCTGCATTTTCAACATCAGACTTATTGGTCTTAGGGAGTTGAGTGAACTATGACTCCTTCATAGTTTGGAAATCACAATATCTGATTGATTTTTCCATTAAATTAAATGGGGAACACTCATCTCTGTGTGATAATATATTATATTACTGTTGTTTAGCCAGTTTTTAATTTAAGCAGGGCCGTGTTAGAATCAATCTCTTAATGTTCGCGCGTCGCTCTCTCCAGGTGGAACGTGAGTACATCTCCTATATCCATGACGGCAGCGACACACTGAGAGACAACTTTACCATTGTGGCTAATCAGACGGAAATCAGGAAGCACAGTCTGCCCTGCACCACTCACATCAGTGTCATACCTGTCAATGATGAGACTCCTGTTGTTACGACCAATAAGGGTCTGAAGGTGGGGAGTGACGATATATACACACAGGAGACGTTCATAAGAAGTAGACTTACTATTTTCAGCCCAAACGAGGGCATCACCTTTTCTGAGTAAAGAGATGCTGGATCGGATTACTTCCATGTTTTTGGTCAAAGTAGGAAATATACATGATTAGGGAGTTCTCAAATGGCAAACCTTTAATTGGGAAAAATGTCGAACTAGACCGATAAATAATTAATTACCAGATATAAGGTATCCTTATCAAGTGTATTTGTTTGTGTTTATGTAAAAAATAATAATATTGGATGATATATTTTGATCAAATCTTTTCAACTCTCATATATCGATATTGGTAATAGCCTTGGTATTATTGTGTTGTTTTTATTATTACGGTTATTGTAGTTTTTATTGGCTACTGAAAATATGTGCAAGCTTGAAGATATTATTACAACAACCTAAAGTTAAAAGAGTAGTTTATGGGAAATGCTTTTATTTGCTTTTTAATTAGAGTTTAGATGAGAAGATCGATACTACTTTCATGTCTGTATGATAAATATGAAGCTACTGTGTAAAGCGATTAGCTTAGCTTAGCATAAAGTAAAACTACAACTTGTTGATTATACATTTCTGCTTGTGTACAGATTAAACAAACAAAATGTGTCAATTTGTAAAAATTTAGAGGGGCTAGTAGGCAGATTTCTTTACCTTTCGACCATGCCAGGCTAGCTGTTTCCCCGTTTCCAGTCTTTACGCTACGATAAGCTCAGCTAAGCTAAGCTAATGGCCTAATAGCTCTAGTTTCATTAGCGTACGTTTGATCTTCTCATGTAACTCGCACCAAGGTGAAAAAGTTAATTTCCCAAAACGTTAAAAGTGCAAACTATTCTTTTAATAGGCTAGCTAGAGTTAATAACCTTCCTGTCTCGTTTCCTCAGGTGTGGGTGGGTTCAGTGACAGAAATCACCAGAGATGATCTCAGAGCAGAGGACTTGGACACTCCTGAGTCTGAGGGGCTGGAGTTCATCATCACACCACCCAGCAACGGCCACGTGGCACTGAAGAGCGCCCCCTCCAGACACATCCTGAACTTCACCCAGAATCACATAGAAACCAGACAACTGATGTTTGTGCACAGCGGTGAGTATATTTTGCTATTTGTAGTATCTTTCTCTAAACTTTTAGACCAATTGATTAGTCTGGAATAAATGAAAAAAAGACAACCCCTCTGTTTACTTGATGCTGACTCGGTTCTTGTGTAGGTGCTTCATCGGGTGGCTTTCACTTCCAGGTGAACGACGGCGTGAACTTCACCCCTCGCCAGATCTTCAGCACAACTGCCTACTCTCTGGCCCTCACCCTGCAGAGAAACCATCCCATGGAGGTCTATCCAGGTAAGGTTTTACAATCAAAAACCTAGTGTGACACTCTGCACTAAAGTATAGTGACTGGTGGTAGGAGAGGTTCTTAGGCTGGCATTTTCCTGCTCAGGTACAGTGCATGTTTACATCTAAACTGGTGATACCAGCCTGTGAATCTATCACTTGTAAACCTAGGTATTTGGACCACTCTTCAGGGTCATTAGAAGATTAATTAGATAGAAATGTATTATCATCAATGTATTTATTGTTTCCATTTTCTTCCACATTTTTGGTTTGAAATGTTTTAATAGTTTGTAGCCTCATTCCTCCTGTGATTATAGATCAAATGGAATCTGAAAAAGAAAGCTACAGTAAATGTAGTGCAGTTTTATAACAATGGCACTGGGTGGCATCACTGGTCTAAGTATTATGTTGCTGCGTTACGTTTCTGCCTACACAAATAGATTACTCAATACGTCTGTGCCCAGTCAGTACCAGGCCACTTCCCATTTTATTCAAGAATTAAGTGGTTCTAACTTGTAAGCATACTCACTTATCAGTAGTCTCTCTGGTCAAGGTTACACAAGTGAAGCTGATATTCTGATAGTATGGAACATTTAATACTTTAGTTGTTGATTTCTTTTCTTTATATCTTTAACAATATACTTCTATACTACGTTTTTTTAATGCTTTTAAGAAAAAAAGTCACTCACTTGCCTATTCAATTTTTTACTTGCTCTTAGCCCATCTGCCCTTTTGTGGCTCTTTTAACTGGAAGCATGGTGATGTCTACTGAAAATCCATTTCCACCAAAAACCTTCACTGCCCCCTCTCTGTTGTTGTGAGCTTGTCCTGTCTCTCTCACTGTGTTTTTTCCCCCCGTCTTTTAAAGGCTCTGTGACACCAATCTCTGAGCTGGAGCTTCAGGCCATAACCAACGATGTCAGCGACATCAGAAGAAACCTCTCGGTGGTGTTTGCAGTGACCACTCTTCCTAAACTTGGCAGCCTGGTCCGACGTATGCCCGACAACTCTACACAAAACATTTCCACATTCACACAAAGCATGGTAGGGAACTGTGCCTGTATGTGTGTTGTATGTACAGTATGTATGTTTAGTTTTGCTCAAAAAGAAAGCCTTTTGTTTATTTCTCAAATTAAACAATGCCCTTTCCTCTTTTGTCATTTCTTCGTGTCTCAGGTGAATGATGGAGTTATCTTGTACGATCAGAACAAGCCACAGTCAGTGGGATGGTCGGCAGCAGACTCTTTCTCTTTCACCGTGTCCTCCCCTCCTGCTTTCCTTCCTCCGCACATCTTCACCATCCTAATCTCCTACCAGGCGAACAAACATCACGACAGCGCTCAACGCAAGACCAGACTACTGAACAACGCAGGTACTGTGTGACTGTGTGCAAAAATCTCCCTTTCTTTTTTTGATATTTATTGTACCAGAGAGACTATAATTTCAAAAGGACCAACTGAGGTATTTGTATGTCTCATTCAGGAGCTGTGGTGGCCGAGGGAGGCAGGGTGACGATCGACAGGTCAAAACTCGATGCCTCCAATCTCCTTGGGAAGGTTCCAGAGCCCCACCGGAAAGCCCACCAAATCCTGTATCGTGTGATTTCCCTGCCGCACCACGGGACTCTGTCTATACAAGGACATAACCTCACCAGGTGCTTGGCTTCTGAACACTAAACTCAAAATGAGTCATAGCAAATCCAAGGCACAGACACATCATTTCAACACAATAACACAGACACTTCAGGGGAACCTGCATATATCAGATGTTCTAATTATGATTTAAAAAAAAGGATATATTGTATTTTCACGTGTTGAAAATTCACTGCTGACCTCAACAAAAACTCCACCAAACACTACTAGACAACCTTGCAAATATGAAGTAAATAATACATACAAATCATTTTTTTATGTTCGTCTTTTCACAGGAACCAACCTGATTTTTCCCAGGTCACCCTAAACAAGTTCGGCATCACATACGTCCACGATGACTCAGAGACGACGAGCGACAGCTTCACTTTCCGGGCCTGGGTGGTTCCTTTGGATCTCTCCTCCTCTTCCTTGTCTGCCTTTTCCTCCGATTCCTCCTCCTTTTCCCATCTCTATTCAGCCTTATCATCCTCCCCTTCGCCATTAGATGTGGTTTCTCCTCGGCGTGCCAAGGACAGGCTGGCGGTGACGGAGACGTTCAGCATCACGGTGACACCGGTCAACGACCAGCCACCACTCATCAGGAGCAAAGCGCGGAGTATGAAGGTGGTAGTCGGAGAGAGAGTCGTACTAGGACCAGACTACCTGCAGGTGGGCCAGTAATAAGATAGCATGTGACGCTGTGGTTCGGGCCTGCGCAATTATGGTTCAACATGTTTTATATAATCAGTATTACATGATTTTCACAATTATTTAACGATCGTTGGAAACTAAATTCTACATTTTACTCTACGCAAAGTGCTATTTTATATATACACGATTAAGTGTATCTTAAATAACAGAAGCCTTTTCTTATTAATGGTGGTGTAAGAAGATCCTCAGTATTCCTCCTTTTGAGATCTATTAGACCTGCAGGAACAATACTTGAACATGAATGTTTTACTTTGGGTGAACGTTACTTTTTTGTCTTATAAAATGCAATCCTGTCCATCTACATGTCCAGGTTGAGGATCATGACACCCCTCCAGAGGAGCTGCACTACCTTGTGATCAGTAAGCCCAACAACGGCTACCTGACGCTAGGGGAAAGACCAGAGCCGGTGACCTCCTTCACCCAGTACGACGTCAACCACGGCCGGCTGCACTTTATACAGCAGGTCAATTTTGTTTGGGGGTTGTCCATTTGAAGCCCATATGTGTGTAATTTGCATGTGATTATATAATTGTGTAACAGCATTCCGCTTTCTTTGTGTTGGCCTTCTAAATTCCGGTCGATTTATAAGGACTATGGTTAACTGCTCTTCAGATGTCTGCAGGGTAAATCCAGACAGCTAGCTAGACTATCTGTCCAATCTGAGTTCCAATCTTGCACGACTAAAAAAACTTTGAACGTACTTATGTTCCACCAAAACAAGCTCCTTCCCGAGGCTATTTTGCAGAGGCGCCATTGCGATTGGGATTGGTTTAAAGAAATGCCAATAAACCAGAGCATGTTTTTCTCCCATCCCGGAATGCTGTGTGGACTAACCAGACCTTCCTCCGCAGCGATGTGGCGGAAGATCTGTCAATGCGAGACTAAGTTAACCCTAACCTTAAATCATAGTCTTTAGGTATTTTTTTATTTACTTATCCTGACTTTCAGATAGCCATTGATTGTCTTTTAGTGTGCTATTAAACTTCCTGTGTTCCCTCTGTCAGGGAGAGCCCTCAACCGGTGTTTTCTACTTCAACGTAACCGACGGTCATCATCGTCCACTCTACAAACTGTTTAGTTTGGAGGTGATGAAGCCCTCTGTCTCCATGGTTAACAACACTGGCCTGTCACTGGTTCAAGGCAGGACCGCTGTGATCCTGACAACCAACCGGTTTGCAGCTCAAACCAACAGTCGCACGCAGGCCATCATCACCTACACGGTCACCACACACCCTCGCCACGGGCGCATTGCTATCAACGACCAGGAAGTCACAACCTTCTCCCATGAGGACCTGGAGTTTGGCCGCGTGGTCTATCACATGACTGATTTCAGCGAATCCGAGGACAGCTTCCAAGTCTCAGTTTCAGCCTCGTCCCCTGGTGTGGCCTATGGAAATGTAACAGGACAGACGGTGAATGTAACTGTGCGCCCTCTGATCTACCTGAGGGAGTCAGTGAGAGTGCCCAGTGGTATCGCGGTGAAACTGGGGAAAGCCATGATCGACGCCTCTGAGCTGGCGAGAATCAGCCGAGCCGACCCGGTCTTTGAGGTTCTGTCTCCACCAAAACATGGAAAACTAGTCAAGGTAAAGCTGTTCATTCATGTTCGAACATGCCATACTGAGTATGGATGCAATCAATAATCAAATAGTAAGAAAAAGTCTATATCCACGACGTTCCACTTCCGGGATTGCTCCGTTGCCGGCGGAAATTCTGCCGGATGTCACTCTTTTCGGCCGGATGTCCGTCACATTCCGCTTTCTTTGTGTTTAGAAGCCGGTGGATTTCTGAGGACTATGGTTAACTGCTCCTCAGATCTCTGCAGGGTAAATCCAGACAGCTAGCTAGACTATCTGTCCAAACTGAGTTTTCTGTTGCACGACTAAAACAACTTTTGAACGTTCTACCAAAACAAGCTCCTTCCCGAGGCTATTTTGCAGCGGCACCGTGGCTCTGTCCGGTGCTTAGCGCCGCCCATGACGATTGTGATTGGTTTAAAGAAATGCCATTAAACCACAGCATGTTTTTCTCCCATCCCGTAATGCTGTGTGGACTAGCCAGACCCTCCTCCGCAGCGCTGTGGAGGAAGGTCTGGCAAAGCGAGACTACTCGTAATCTAATCATCTAATTTCAGTTCACTCTCTCTTCTGCTGTGTCTGTGTGTGCATGTATGCAGATGACCTATGACCCTAACCGAGCATCACAGGTCCTGACGTCGTTTACGTTCAGAGATGTGGTACAAGGCCGCGTCGCCATCGAGGAGACTCTCAGCGATGGTGACAGCCAGCTGCATGACAACAAATCAGCACTCACAACAGTTCGAGGCCACGCCCCTGCCACACCTCTCAATGATTCTTTCATCTTTCTGCTGAAGGCTGGAAACGTCCAACCGGCAAAGGGTGAGCTTCACTTCACCATCTTACCCCACCACCAGATGCATCATGGTCTGAGCAGTTTAAATACAGAACACACGACAACCCGTCTTCCGACACATAATAAGACTACTACCGGAAGAGGAGGTGGGCGAGGGGGTCCCACGACGCTCACCGAGGTTGGGGTGGGTTTCCCCCCCCACATTTTGTCACATAAGAACCACAACAGGACTCAGCACAAGCTGAGGCCTCACACCCGCTGGGGGAACCACACAATCAGTGGGAGTCATGGAGGAAGATCAGGGAGTGGTGCAGAGGGAGCAGGGAGTCATAGTCATGCCCCACAACCCCACACTCCCTCTGTCTCAGACAAGCACGGCCCAGCGATCCCTCCTGACATACACCCGGTCCACGTTGAGATGCTCCCTCGCCCTGCCTCCGACCCTCTCCATATTATCCTGCCGCTGCTGGCCTGTTTGTTCCTCATCATAATCCTCGTTATTCTGATTCTGGTGTTCCGCCGCCGCAAGGAGAAACAGGCGCGGCTGCGGCTCCTCCAGCAGCTCGCCGCAGTGGCGTTACACACTGAGGACAGCCCTTACCTGGGCCGGGCGGAACGCAGCGTGGCTATGCCCTCCGTGGTGGTCACCCCGCTGGGCCCTGTAAGCTGCCCTTCCTCACCCAGGGTACTCAGATGTCCCAGAAGGAGTCTGGCCCCTGGGATGACCTTCTGGGGGCCATTTGAAGCTGATGGAGCAGGTGGTGATGGGAATATTAGAGGTGATAACAATAATGAAAGAGATAACGTCACTGCAGGTTTCAAGACCTCTCTGAGATCTAGGTCCCTTACTCCGACTCTTAAAGACAACCAGTACTGGGTTTGATGTAAGTAATCCAAAGGAAAACTGTGCCTTAGAGGTGTATTTTTAGTTTAAGTGTATAAATAGCATGCACGTACTCTCCAGGGGACATCTGTAGTCATCTCAGGCACATCTGACCTGCTATAAACTAAAAAGAGGACAAAAGTATGGACATTTGTTGAAGAAATTGTTCCTTTTTCGTAGGAAATGCATAATGGCCATTATATTTCAGCCATTTCACTGAACTAACTTGAACCAAACACATATTTGTTGTAGTAACAATGTACTGAAAACGTTACCCAGCTACCTAGGAGGTGTGAGGTGGTATGACATGAGCATGACCACCGTTGGTTTCCTTGGCAATGTTACAACTGTTGTAACAAACAGCCTGACGGATTCCTCAAAACACTGGTTTTAACTTCTATAGCTGTGATGAACATAGTATTATAATTTTGGAACTGTGGCTGAACAAGAAAGTGAAACATAGACTGACGTGTTGCGCATTTACTGTAAAAGATTAAATGTAGCTGAATTTAAAATTAGCTCAAAAGAGTTAGTGTAGTGTAGTGTAACTGGTAATTGACACCCCTCAACCACAATATTGTAACTGTACAGAGTTGATGTATTACTCCAAAACCATGTATGTGAGCTGTTAGATCACACTGCCATTTTGTAAATGTGACTAATGGCACTGTAAGTTTCCAAGGCCATGCATGCAAACTATTGTTTTTAACATTCACCCCTCTTTAACTGCTCTGCACACGTTTCTGATTTTGCTACAGCTCAAGGCAGTTAACAATTCATAGTGAGACAATAGCCTCTTTCCGACCGAAGTAGTTACAGGGACGTAGTTATAGGAACAGTCCACTTCTAAACAATTCTACTAAATACTCTCCCCCAAAACCGGATTTGCATTCACGCTGGCCGAGTGGCCATAGGAACTGACCTTTTGTTATTATAATCACAGCCATCTAACCACCACTATGTGGAAAAGGGAAAAGACCCTGCCCTGAAGTAGGAGCTGAAAGAGTTACAGGAACTGTGGCCAGAGGAACTTAATAATCCCCAAATTGGTCCAGTCGGAACACGAGAAAAAAAGGGTTCTAGGAACGTTATGTTCTAGGAACTGAAAAACTTGAACGGAAAGCGGCTATAATAGGTAACTTTCTCAGTTCTTGATTGACTTATTTTTGTCAACTGTGACCCCTTATAATATGCCAGCCTCTGTTTGCCATGCACTGTGAAAGATTTAATTTTTAATAAAAGATATGTCTTAAACACTTCTGTGTGTTAATCTCAAACACATGAGTCCAATCATCAGTCAATGGGATACATCTAAAAGTCATAATCATGTTAATGACCTGAAACAGGCCGTCCATCTGCTGACAACATGGATTTACATTTTAAGAGCTGAGTACTTGAACACATAAACACTCACTTTAAACTTGACAATTGTGTGACAATTACATAACCCCCCTTTAGGTTTTATGTAACTTGTAAAAGTAGGCCTCAGCCCGTTCAATAATCAAAGACAAAATAAAAGGCTTTCGAGGCATTAGCCTACATGTACTCGAAATACATTATTTGTCAGCACTTCAAACATGTTTCCAGATATATATTGACGCATATATGTGCCACAACACAATTTGTGTATATGTAAATGTTTTGAATCACCCCATGACCAGCCTGACCAACAGGTAATCCTGTGTGTGGCTTTTAAAACTTAATGGATTAGGTGCAGCACTCAGAGAGTTGTTGTTTTTTTTAGTATAAAGTGGAAGAAAATATCTTGAAAATCCTAATCTTTAGAATATCTTCATGAATTAAATTGTATTGGCTCAGAATATCCGAGAATTTGAAATGATTAGCAGGAACCAGTAAAGAAGAAAACAGGGAAGAGGGGAGAAAGGAGCACGTCTAAATAATGAAGAGGCTGCGACAGCAGTAACCTGACCTGCAGTCTGTCAACTCTGGTGTCATATATCAGCGACTGGATTGCTGCTGCCTCCACAGGAAAAACTAGTGATAACATGCTTCTCTTTGGGAAAGCTTTGCATGGAAAACACACAGAATACGTATTTGTTTTTATAATAGACTAACCTCATTGGAAATATGAAGATATGAGGGATTCGGTGTCTTGTGACATGTACTCTAATCTGACTTTAGGAAATAGCATTGAAGTAAGTGACCACTCAAAAACTAAATATTTAAATATATTGAAGATAACCAAAAGATTTCATATTCATCAAAACACTATGAAAGACACAGAACGGGTCAAGTGAAACTATAAGTTATATTTAGGGAAAACAGTCAACAACACAGATATATGATTGAAATATATTCTACTTTCATTTATCTACTGAAATGCTGTTTGGATGTGTTACATTAAAAGTGTTAAGAAACAGTTTCATTGTAGTGGATTACGTGTTTCTGAGGAACACTGTTAGTAACCTAGCTGGTGGTGTATCCCATTGTAAACCGTGTGAAGTAAAATCCCAGGAGAGGAATAAGTCACACCTGACGTTACATTTACCAGAAATACTTTATGCGAGTGTAATATTTACAGCACTAGATAGAGTGAACCGGGGATCTTCAACATTGGGTCCGGGGCCCTTAGGGGGGGTCCTCAGAGTCAGTGCAGGGGGGCCTCCAAATTATTGTAAATTTTTGAAAGTTGTCTGGTTACATTTTACTTGAAAGTATCTACATAAGAGTGACATGACACTGTCATGAACGTGTCATAAACGTTTATAAACAAGTCATAAACGTTTATAAACAAGTCATAAACGTTTATGACACAACGCTTCTGTCAGTAAGTGTCATTCGGTTTTTGTCATGACAAGTTATGGTTAGGGTTAAAGTTAGGGTTAGGGTTCATGTGTCATGACTGTGTCATGACAGTGTCATGTCTTCATGACAGTGTCATGTCACTCTTATGTAGATACCTTCAAGTAAAGTGTTACCAAAAGTCTTAACATGAATCCAAAATATTATTAGCAAACATAAATCCCCACTGCTAACTGGCCCATAGGTAAGGTAGTCACTAAGGCCATCCACATACACAGTTCATCCTAAGAGTTCACTGTGCTACATGTATGTTTAACATTTAGACATGATTTATAAAATCATGCCAACAATTAGTAGCCTATTGTAATAGCTTAGTATTCTATGCAAAAAGGTATAAAGGCTTTAGGCGGCCCTACACATTATTGTAGGCACAGTTTATTATGCAACTTCATTTTATAAAACATAAGTAATAGGGAGTCCCTGCTCCATCTCTCTTTTAGTTAAGGGGTCCTTGGCTTAAAAAACGTTGAAGACCCCTGGTGTAAACCATTGTAATGCATTCAATTGATTATCTCACTGATCTACTTTATGGTAAATTTTTATTGGTTATATTCACCAGATCCTAAACTTCCCTCTCGGTGTCAAAATACTGTGATGTTTTGGGGACTTACAACAAACAGTTCTGTGAGTTTATTTTGGTTACTTATTAGTTACCAAATTACTTTACCAAGAATGCTTTAGAGTAGCAGGTTAGCATAGCCAACTGAGAAGAGGAACCGTCATTAAAGCCACTATGTAGAATTGGAAAATGTCCAACTTTGGTGCCCTCAAGTGGCAGTATCAAAAAAAGACTAAGCACATAGATCTTCACGAAGATTGTCTTTTTACAATAAAACAACTATGCCCTCATAAGAATTTAGTAAGAATCATTGAAAAAGCAAACAGATCTCCAGCTAAAAGATCTTCTTTTAGCTAGAAGATCTGGATTCAAAGCTTTAATGCCGGGAAGCATCCATTGTGTTAAAGTGTCTGTACCATAGACTGTATAAATGAAGTGCACGTAGCTACTGTAATGTCATGCATTGGTTTGTGGACTACTGTTTTGAAGCCTCGAGTAACATTTTTGCCATCGCCATCTTGGTTTTTGGAACCAGAAATGACCATATTTGGCAGGAGGGTGGAGCTTGGGAGGAGCATTAGGCCAGTGTTGTTTCAAAGGCGCTGTGCTAAGCTAAATGCTTAAGATGGAACATTTGCTGATTTTCAATCGGCTGCATGTACTGCCCGCGCTGCAGTGACACTGAGCTGCCTGAAAATCAGCAATTTTTCCCTCAAGTTAACAGCTAATGCTAGCGCTAGCTAGCTTGGTTAGCAAGGTGCAACTGAACATGACATTTTTTGGCAAACAAAAGGTTTTACTTTGATGAACTGAAACACACGGTGAGAGGGTCAAAGTTCTAAGACGAAAACTCAGACAGCACCCAAAAACAAGTTCACAGCTATTTAAATGTTCATTGCCATGGCTATGCATTGCTAAGCCTCTATCCTAATTGACAGGTTGCCGTGGTAGCGACGTGTTAATCATAAGGTAGCCCCGCCCTAAGGCATGGGTCATTTTCTCATAGACGTCTATATAATCAGACTTACTCAATCGGACTTACTTCTTTTTGCAACCAGTGAGGTCACATCCTGCTGGAAATGAGATAGAATGCAGGTTTAAGGCACTTCCTCATTGGCTTCACTTTTCAGACCTGGAAGCTTCTTCCACTTCTTTTATACAGTCTATGGGCTGTAGTACCCTGTGCCTTACCTCTGGCCTTTCCTGATTGATGGAAAGCAGAGAGACAGATTGAGTTTTAATAACCCAAGGCCCGCAGCAACCCAAAGAAACCGAACTGTGGAGCTACTTCTCAAAACAAGCAGATCGTCTGGGATCAATTATTGTTTTAGGTCTGGCAAGGCATAAACTAAAATGCAGAACACAGGGCTTCCAATTATAATAAAAAGATGGGAGGGCATCCGAGTTGTGAGAGATGTTAGCCATCACAAGTAGGTCAGATTTCAAGCTGTAATGAAATCCAACTTACGCCCACTTTGCCTCTTTCTATATTCACAAACAATCACTTCCATCAATACAATCACGTCCCATCAAAACAATACTGAACAGGTCATTCAAGTAAAAACAGACACATACAGAGATAAAAATCATTAAATTCATTAAGTCCTGTCTTTCAATCATTAAAACATCCAGTTTAAGTGATTTGGGGAGTTTCGTGTCTACGTTTCTGTTGAGTTACTGTGTTCCCAGACAGAGGGCTTCAGTGAAGTGGGGAGGCAGTGGAGGCATGGAGACATCACGTGACCCTGAAACTTGGAATGGAGAGGCAGCCCCATCACATTGAGAGCAGCTGTTTTTAATATCTGTTGCAGTCCCGCTGAGTTGCAAGATGTGCCTGGAGTGTCAGCAAGATCCCTGTTACTGGTACATTAATCAGAACCGTCCAGATAATCCAAAGAAGTTGTCATTCCACAGCCCAGTGGCCTATATTTTTTTTTATAACGAGTAGTATATTTCTTCCAATGCTTGTACCAGGCCCAGGAGTCCCAACATCAAAAAGCTTTCTCTCTCAAAGGATGAAAACATTTTTCTTTTACTGGAGGACGAACCCATCAATCATCCCTATTTGCTCCCCACTTTAACCCCACCTCCCCCCCGTTTCCTCTAGGCCTTTGTAGTCCAACTTCTCTGTTGTCTCCCTCTCTTCCTACTCCTCATCGTCATATCTCTGAAGCGCGTCCTCCAGCTTGGCGGTGATCTTCTGGAAGAAGCCGATCTGCTCACGGAGGTAGTGCTGCATCTGCGAGCGGAAGTCCCGTACACGCGTGCGGTGGAAGTGCTGGATCTCAGCCAGCGTGGCACAGGAAATGATGTTGCAGCGGTCGTGGAGCTCACCTTCCTGCTTTGGACAGTCTTTCACCTTGGTCAGTGCACCTGGAAAAAGGTGGCGGAGGGAGGGGAAAGAGAGGAAGGAGATTGAGGAAGTGTGGCAAGTATACAAAGAAATATAGAGCCAAACTAAAACTAGAACTACGACCAAATCGGCAATCAAAAACGTAGCCTTTGAAATGTAATCGTGCTCAACAGTGTCATTCAGTTTACTCCATTTGTCTGGACAGGCATAGTTCAATAAATACATAAGATAGAAGATATGTAATATTTATGTTTAATGTAATATGTTATATATGTTTTTAGCAGTCTTATCGCATAGTTTTTTTGTCTTTTCTTCATAGATTTTTGCTTTCTTGCCGAGAGTTAAATGAGAATTTTGATACCACTCTCATGGAGAGGGTATCTATGTTCCCAGGGTCCTCTGTTCCCCATCTCAATATCTTATTAATAAGACACATTAAAGAGACCTTTCAAAGAGTTTTATGTAATGTTTTTTTTTTCCCTAGGTCAAATGTTCAATTTGTCAAAGTTTCCATGTCAAAATCCCACACCTACAGCTCAGTAACATGGAGGGGGGGTGGGGGGATGTTTCACTTTTTAACACTCTATTACATTACTGTAAGTTGGAGAAGCTAGTGTGACAGCAGTTAGCCTGGAATTAACGTTGGTACAAGCTAGCACAACCTACAGTTACAAAGACTAAAGGGAGAAAGGCAGGAAAACGCTCTAAGCTGACCATGACATTTTTCATACTACAGAAACAAGGTTATTGCATACTTTTTCCAGGATCCTTGAAGTTACCCAACGCCGAGTCATGACTCAGAATGTCTAGTCTAAACTTTTAAGGGGGAAGTACTATAGTTTGGATTCATAAAGAAATGAGGAACTCAGAGTAAGGCTGTAACATGGCAACATGTGGAGGAAATGATGAGCTAGCTCTCCTTCCTGACCTTGTTGACCTCGCTGTCTATATCTCTCTCTGTCACACACAATAACACACGCACGCACACACACACACACACACACACACACACACACACACACACACACACACACACACACACACACACACACACACACACACACACCATACCTGAACAAGTACACTAACAAACTGAAATTAACTTGGACTTTGATCTCCTCATTGCCAAGGCGATTACAGAGCTATAATTTGAACTCTTGTACTGTTGGCTGGTGGGAAACTTGTTAAGTTCTGTAACTATCTGAACCCCCTTTCACTCACACACACACACACGCACACACACACACACACACACACACACACACACACACACACACACACACACACACACACACACACACACACACACACACACACACACACACACACACACACACACACACACACACACACACACACAGCCCTCCCCTCTTCTTCTTTATCCTCCTACTCACTGTATCACAGAGGAAGGAGGAAAAGAGGGAGAAGAAAAGAGGAGGAGGGGAAACTAATCCTAAGACTGCTCCATTTTGCATTCCTGCAGTCCCAAGGCAACACAGGACAAGAGGCCCAGGAATCTCTCCACTCATTTAAATCAGATGTAGCCTTTTGGACCTCACAGACAGAACCGGTGTAGTCAGACGATACTGTATAGGGGCATTGAGGTCAACAAATATGACCGGCCATTTAAGAGCCCAGCAGCTGTTTTTCTAGCTAATCTGTGCTGCAATGCTGCCATGTTTTTGTAAATTGGTTGTTGTTGGAGAAATGTTTAGCTCTATATGACATAGATAGATATTTGCGGAATGTGGACCAGCGAGGAGGAATGAAAGTTTATGTGAAATGTGAAACCTGCAGTCAGGTTTTCTTTGTGTGCTGAATCAAAAGAATGTAATTCAATGTTGTATTTAGCTGGAATAAAAGCTTCATATTTGCACTAGTGCAAACATTGTTCTCTCCGTGAGGATCCTTCGACAAAATGACTGCTGTGTTATGGAAACTGTGACCAAACCAGCCATCTTTTGTTTAAGGTAGTTATTGCACAACTATGACAGAAGTGCAGACTTTGCATTGTGGGGATGTGATCATGGACTCAGCAGACTAAAAGGTTTCCTGTAACAGCAGTGGTGGATTACTCATAGAGGCTGTGCTTTTATCATCTGTCATGAACTTTGAGTCAATGACTCCCTTTGTATAACTCATAAAACATGTTCATCAATTAGCTTGCAACACATGCACGTTACAATATGTTTTTGGTCTTTTGGGTTTGTTTGTCTATTAAGTAGCAGGACATTTTGAAAGAATGAAATGCCATGTGGTGGAAAGTCAGGCCGTATCCCATATTGTTTCAAATGGGAAACAGATACATAAATAAAAAAAACTGAAAGAAAGAAATTTAAAAAAGACTACTATTCTTCTTCCTACCACAAATCTCATTTGTTTTCTCACAAAGCATTGTTAGCTACGGTTTGCAGAAGTGAAAACCATGCCGGTACCCAAGAATGATGACGGTGTTTTTGTGAGGTCCTATGAAATCAGGAATGATGACATCATATCCTATGAGTTTTCATACAAATAAGAGACACATTAATATTCATTTCACACGTTACTGCAGTTAAGCAGTCAATTTAAGCTGAAGCTTATTACTTAAAAACATCATAATAGGAACAGGAATCTTCCAGTGCAGGAGAAGTTAGACTCTCTTAGGTGAACATAAAAACAATGTGTTACTTTTCAATCACAAAGTAGGTGAACTCCTGTCAGTCACAGGGACTATTGGGATTCAGACTGTGTTTCCATAGTTCGGAGCGGTGAATGTGTTTAGAGAACAGAGCTCAGCGGACTATAGAAACAGTTAGGTTAGGCAAACGTCAGGACTTTGCGTGCCAGGAGCAATTCCCTCCTCACAACCTGCAGGGAACTAAGAAGCTAACTCCTCTGCAAGTCCTTTATACACGTCTGAGTGAGTGTGTGTGTGTGTGTGTGTGTGTGTGTGTGTGTGTGTGTGTGTGTTTTTTTTTTTCTGTGTTTTCCTGTGAGCGAGTACAGCCTCTCACAGTACCCAGGTCCCAGGGTGTTACAATGGACTGGGCATGGGTTTCAGTTTTTGACACAGATTGACAATTCAGTAAATGAAAACACATGTTGAAACTAAATCTAGGTCTCTGTGTATTATCTGCCTTTATATTGACGTGATTAATACATAGGGAGGCTGCAGGCTTGATGGCATTTGGAAACATCTTTAACTCTTTTGCAAGCCAAGTAAATGAATGTGTGAGTCTTGGACGCTGAGAGCGAGAGGCCTCAAGGAATCCTCCCTGGATTCAAACCCTCCACCCTGCAGAGGCATCCATGAGCAAGAGTCCTGACCACTCAGTCCCTACCAGCTCTATTTGAAGCTAACCCTTGACCTCTGACCTACCCTGTGAAAGGAAGCATGCTAGGTCATGCATCTGTTTTCTTGCAAGTAGTTTTTTGTCAGTAACTCCTTTTACATACTTCTGCACAATTTCCTTCACCCCCCCCCAGACTATTTTTTTTTTTTTTTTACCTTTATTTATTCAGGGAAGGTTCACTGAGAGGAAGCCTCTCTTTTGCAGGAACACCCTGATCACATTCACACAGTTACACATTCATACCTGGAAGCTGCCCAGTACGACCACACAGTCTGATCTGCTGGCCACTGAGCAGCTCCATTGGAGCGGTTGGGGTTAAGGGTCTTGCTCAAGGGCACCTCAGTGGTGGTAATGAGGGAGGGACAAGCGTTGCTCTTTCACCTTCCCCACCCAGATATTTTTATCCTGTCGGTCTGGGGATTGAACCGACGACCTCCCGTTCAAAAGCTCGCTTCTCTAACCTTTAGGTCACTACTGCCCCGAACTATGACATGTTTGGCATTTACGTCTGCCAAACATTTACGTCAAAAAGGCCTATTTATACCACTTCCGTTGCCGACGGAAATTCCGCTGGATTTCACTCTTTTCGGCCGGATGTCCGTTACCTTACGCTTTTTTTGTGCTGGAATTTTAAACTCCGGTGGATTTCTGAGGACTATGGTTAACTGCTCCTCAGATCTCTGCAGGGTAAATCCAGACAGCTAGCTAGACTATATCCAAACTGAGTTTTCTGTTGTATGATTAAAACAACTTTTGAACGTACACATGTTCCACCAAAACAAGTTCCTTCCCGAGGCTATTTTGCAGCGGCTCTGTCCGGTGCTTAGCGCCGCCCAAGACGATTGTGATTGGTTTAAAGAAATGCTAATAAACCAGAGCACGTTTTTTCTCCCATCCCGGAATGCTGTTTGGACTAGCTAGACCCTCCTCAACAGCGCTGTGGAGGAAGGTCTGGCAAAGCGAGACTACATTTATGCTAACATTGTGGTTTCCAATTTCAGAGCACATGAAAACGCACACTTCCCTACCTTTCTGCACATGAATGATGTCAGGGAAATTGGCCAGGTGTCCTCTGTAGAGGTCCAGCAGGTCAGAAATGGGAGCCAGGTCGTGGCGTGGCTGCTCAGCAAAATACTCTCCCACCGCCTCGTAGGCCTCGCCGGTGTAGGCGATAGCTTTGTTCAAGCCTGCTGAGTAGGTCTGCTGGTCCAGCTCGAACGCCTGCCCCAGGAGTGCGAAGGACTGTCCGACTTTCTGGTACTCCTTCTTGAACCCTGCCATCTGCTTGCGGGCGAACTCGTTGATGGTGGCGTTCACGACCACGATGTTCTCGTCCATCCTCTTGGTGAAGGTCTTGAAGCCTTCGATCTTGCTCTCGACTTCCTGGAGGTCCAGCGGGACAGCCGGCGTGCTGAAGAAAAGGACCAAAAAGACGGTCATTTTAGACCTTGTTGCTTTATTCTGAAAGTCCTTTTTTTTATTGAAGCATTACATCATCTTTGTTGATTATTCCTCTGTTATCTCCTCCTCGCTATCAGGCACTCCCTATGTAAAATGAAAGCTTCCAGTTACAGCAGGGTGAAACAAGGACAATTGATAACAGTGTCTGGGCAAATATCCTCCACAGGGTGGACAAAATAACAGGAATATCTGACACAATACTATGATGTAACCCAGCACCACAAACTTGATTCATACCTCTTTGACAAACTATGAACAAAAATTTTACATTCAGCTTTCCGAAGTGTTCCTATCATTTTGTCTCCCCCCTCTACACAATGAATTGGCATTCTTTGTAACATTGTGTGAAGTGCTGTTATTCATGGTATTGGTGTACCTTCTTTCCCTGAAACTCCAACATCCTGTACTTCAGCTACTAATTACCTACATTTCCCAGGATGCCTTTTTATCTCCAAAAGACTGGGCTGTAACTTGATACGTTCACTGGCTGGTTATAGACGTAGAGCGAGCGTGCAATAGTGATGACAATAAAGCAGCAAGAGTGATCAAGTAAAGAAGACCATGAGCCTTATTAAAAAACCTCATCTGTGTTATAGCAGCATTGCATTCTGGTCTATTTCCTGCTCTTATTGGAGTAGATGTTGGTCTCTACGCCTCTTCTGACAATGGATTTCTCCTCGAATGATTGTAGAATGCTGTTGGAAAAGGGTGACTCTAAAATGAAGCCCTTGTTCTTGGACTGTAACAAGTCATCGTCAGTTTATTTAACATCCAACAAACCAAGGCTTTTCAGTAAATGCTCAATGCTTTTTCATAAGCTTGTAATAAAAACAAAGAGCAGTTTATAACCCAGCCTCTTACCTGATTGTGAGGAAGAAATTGGACCCGACCAGCTCGTCCCTCTCTGCCTTCCTCTTGCCCTGTTTCCAGGCCTTCTCATCCGCCCCGCACGTTAGGAAATGCTGGAAAACGTCACAGCGTGCCAGCACAGGGTGGCTGGTCATGTGGTTCATCCACCAGATCAGTCCCTTCCTCCGTTTGGAGATGAAGTCTTCCTCGAAGCGGCCGGTGGCCTGCTTCTCTGGCAGGTGGGGCACTGAGATGACCGGGAAGCGCTCCACGAGCCGAGCATACAGCCAGTCAAAGTGCTTATACCTGCAGGAGGGGAGGCAGGAGGGAGGGTTTATTGGGGATATTTTGAGTGGGCGAGAAGGGAAGGAGAAGGTTCTGTAAATGGGAACAAGTGAGATTAGGAAGTGAAGTAAATGGCAGGAAAATGCAGTGAGAGGGAGTGAAAAAGAAGGAGGGACCCCCTTCCCCCCAACCCCCCTCCCTCCCACCCCAGGACCAAGTGGAAGCTGAAATGTAAGTGAGTAAGTGTTGGTTTGAAATGACAGACCTACTGACAGGGAAACAATGTAAAAGGTGCAGAGGGAATATCAGAAAGAAAAAGGGGAGATTCCTGAGGACTCCAGAGGGCAAACGGCCACAGTTAGCTCTGTTTTTGACATTTTGTGGGAACAATTGCGGCCACAGGAAAAGCCACAGTAACGTGTATTTTTAAGTGTATGGGGGCCGGGGGATCCGGTGAAGATATAGGCCTACGTTTGGAAACCCCAGAGAGGAAAGAAAAAGAGGAGGAAGAGGACGAGGAAGACATCCCCTGTACCTGCGGTTGACTTGTACATTGGTGTGGGTCGGGGTCAGGCCGTAGGACATGTAGCTCTTCATGCCTTTGAACTTGGTCTGCTTGGTGGGGTCGTCGATGGTGCACAGGAACGGATACGGGTCCTCCTGCCACTCCGGTCCATGCTTCCCCATCGCCACGCAGATCCGGTCCCCGTCCTTCACAAAAGCAGAGGCCTCCCCGAGCAGGAAGGCCTCCCCTCCAGACTTGACAAAGGTGGAGAACCTGTTGAGGTTCCTCCCCACTGTTGCTGAGCCCTTGGCCTGCTGCTGCTGCTGCTGGCTGCTCTCGCGCCGCCCGGGCAACGAGGTGGTCACCGGGTACATGGCGGGCGAGCTGCCCAGACCCTGCTTCCCTGCGTCAGCCGCAGGAGAGGCGTCATCCCAGTCGTCGTCCCAATCGTCATCGCTGCCCTGGCTGGTGCGGAAGCTGCCTCCACCGCTGCCACCGCTGCCAGCCCCGATGCCTCTCGGAGACTGCGTGTCCGAGGATGTGTAGGAGGTGTGGGTGGGCGTCAGGGCTTTGGTTTGGGGCGAGGAGAGGCCGTTGTTGTTGTTGGTGCTGGAGGCGATGTGGTCCCTGATGATCTCCACATAGGAGGCAGGGAAGAGGCCAGCCTCCCCCCTGCTGTTCTCCCCCTCCAGCCAGCCCTCCAGCTCCTCCTCGTTGAACAGAGTCACCAGCTCGTTCTCTGTTATGGAGATCTCCCCTGGGTTTTCAGAGTGGAAGTCATACAGCACTCTGGCCTTTAACGCCATAATTCTCAGTAGGCCTACTAACAGGCTATCACTTGTTGTCTCTTTTTTTTCTTCTGTTTTCCTGTCTTTGTTGCTTCAAGAACTTTTCTTTTCTTTTATTCCCGGATTTAAATCTTGTAAGTCTGAAACCTCAATGAGATTTATATCACGCAGTGGCAACAGCAGCAACAATTGGGACTATAGGCTATATTTATATTTTTCTTCCACTCTGGTCAAAATCAAACAGGCTTGTATCCGAGATTCATGCATTAAAGAACAAGAAGAGAAACACACAGTCTATCCGACACCCACCTTCTCTCTCCGCTCCTCTCACATATCATTTGTTTCCATGCAGAACTTAATCCAAGTCGGAAAATACAGAGGGAAAGCTGCCTTTACGGGATAGTTTTTCTCCGAGGAAAGACGCCGGTTAAAGTTTAAAGTTGACGAACTTGCGACGGCTGTGTAGCTGCTTTATTCCTCCAGATAAGAGCCGGGGTGGGGGGAGAGCTTTTTTCTTCCTCCTCTCCCCGAGATGCTTGTAAGTTAAATACATCAGTCCTAACACGTAGTGGCCTGGCTGACTAACGGAGGGTGGAGCCAGCAGCAAGTTTAGTCAAGTCACTGAATTCATACACGGGAAAAAAAAACCATAACCTCATGTTTAAAAGCTCCTGACCCTGTATATATAGACTAGGCTGTCGACACGTCACCCCCTATAACCTACTGTGAATATACGATAGGCCTATGCACCAAATCGATAGGCAAATGTAAATCGCTATTTGATCATATTTCAGTTAGGCTAGGCATATATTCGTTATTTGAATGTTATTAACTAATCATTTAACGAGTTTACAAACATATATGCCAATCTCTCCATTAAACGTCAATTTAAAGTATGTTGTATGTGTAGGCCTATAACACAACTCATGGACTTCATTTTGGATTTTCAACAAGGAAGAGGGAGAATTTTTAACGAGGTAGCCTATAGCTAGGCTAATTAAACTTTTCTGTGGAAAAACAATGGCCTGTATCCAAAAATAATAGTCTTACAAATAATCTTATTATTATTTATTAGGCCTATATGATGTATATACAAGCAATTCAACTCACATATGAGTGTATTGTGTTCTTAGTAAAACACACGCTTTCATAAGGCTGCAATGAAATGATGCAGCCAATTTACAAATCAAGTTTTATTTAGGATATTAATTTAGATTATTTTTTCCTCCTGTATCATCATTAAGTGTCGTCATGGTCACAAACCCTCAGTTTTTGGTAAATGAAGTAAAGGCACGCTTTTATTAGCCTGCTGGTAAGTCTATTGCAGATAATATAATATAATATAATATAATATAATATAATATAATATAATATAATATAATATAATATAATATGTGCGTTGATCCACCCCGCCGCTAGAGGTCAGTGATCATCATCACAGTGAAAGGGAGACGACCTGCAGTTCCTCCTCCTGTCCAGCAGCTGGCAGTAAAGACACTTTCACGTCAGATTCTGGCGCTGTGAAACCTTCCAGACAAAAGAATGCACGTACAGTCTATGCAGAGTTAAACAAATGTTTAAGGCTAACGCTACATCAGCGATTATTGTAACCTCTTTGGCGACATCCTACATTTAATCAAACATTATTATTTTGCGTCATAACAAGGTTATTAGTCGCCTCGGGTTGAGGCGGCCGACACTCGCGAAATAAACGAGGACCATGTGAATCCTGCGGGATGTCTTAAAAAGGTAAATATGAGAGATGTTGCTGAACTGTTGGGAGCTTTGATGGAAGCCTGATGACTTGTGGTTTGACTGCAGACAAATGTGTAGACGTGTGCGGCAGGCTGGTGAGCCACAAGACGTCTGTTTGTCCCCGATGAGAGGTTGATTGTAGTTTTAAGTGAGAGTTGCATGAACGAGTCACTTATCCAGCTGTTATTATTAACGTTAAACTGAGGTTTGTAGAGCCCGGAGCTAGACAGGGGTGTGTGTGTGTGTGTGTGTGTGTGTGTGTGTGTGTGTGTGTGTGTGTGTGTAAGTGTAGAGAGAGAGAGAGATTTTGCCAATTTTGCAAAAAAGCCCTATAAATTATAATAAACATAATAATATAATCAAATTTCAATATGAAATTGAAGGCCTGCTCGTTTTCTGTATACACATACAGTACACATAGAGGGTTTTCACCGACGTCACGTTCTGGGCGGTAACCTGGATGCGCGGCCATATTGGAGGCACTCGGTGTAAACAACTGAATGGAGTAAAGGAGTATTGTGCACTTCCCAGATAGCAAACAGTCATTGAAACTATGTTAAATCAACATTCCATTGTCAACATTAAGTCATTGAATCAACATCAAACTCTGATGATTCTACATCATTTTGCACCCTGTTTTAATATTGAAACAACGTTGAAATCCTGTCCATAGCTTGGAAACGCAACACCCACATATGCACACTCAGTAGCCTAGGCCTAGGATAAGGCAATTTGTCCAGTGTTGTAGGCTAGCCTATCATGTTTTAATAAACTATCTTTTTAATAAACTGTCTGTACTCTTACAAAGTTCTCAATGCTTCGGTTAACATTTAGGGACCCTCATTATGCTACCGTTGAAGTGTGGTGATATTTTGAGCCTTTTTAGTTGTATAAATAGCGATTTGTTTTTACTTTCCCTGTGCCCCGAATTCTAGCGCTGTAAGCTAATCAGCGGTCCGCGCTAGCTTGTTTCAAGCTACAAACACATTCGATTAGCATGAAATCATGTCCCAGAGAACGACAGAGCGGGTACACATCTGTTATTAACCCCTAGGTTTGTTTTGCGCCGGAATTGTCCTTTAATTTCTTCGTGGGCATGTTCCGAAGAACTGGGTGCACAAAAAAACATCATCTGAAGTTATGTTAACTGGGCAAACGTATAAATAATTATCCTCTCCCTCTTCTCCAGGTTTCTATCATGTCCGACCCGGTTCAGACCACCTCTGACAGTCTGTCTAAACTGGTCCGCTGGGCTCACAGCCACGGCACCATCTGCAACCTCATCCCAAGCCTGCAGCGCCTCACCTATGCTTCCCACGGCAACGTGCTGACACCTGAACCTGTTCCCCGTGGCAGCAGCGACCCTGTCGCCGTGTGGAGTTGTGGCGCCGGACACGCCTACCACTGGCCCCTCAGTGACCATAGCAACGCCTGCGGAATCTCAGCGAATACCAGCCAGGGCCAGGAGAGGGTTGTTGGACGGCGTCCGTCCGATAAGGTAAAGAAGGGATTTCAGCTATTTTGTTTGTGTAATCTTAAATTGAATAGTATCTCAATTTGAGATGTTCAGCACAACTATAATACTACAAGATATTTAAATGCAGTTTCAATGGTGTAATCCCAATGTCCAACCTTATAGACTCGCCACAAATACACAATTCATACAATGTTAAAAACAGGGAGGTCCTGTAAAAGTTTTGAAAAATCTGAAAAGTGAAATCCAACCTACTGCCCTGTCGTAAGCTCTATCCAACACCTTTCTGTAGGCGGCATTCTTTGAGGAAAGCAGCCTACAATGTCGTGGCCATCTGTATTTAATTTATTTAATAATTACCAACATAAAGTTGACAGAGCATGATTTAAGGTAGCGACAACTCCTCAGTCTCAAAAGTCCAATTTATACTGGCTTATTAAAATATACACCAGTCTTGTCATCTACATTTGTCCAAACAGTCTTGAAATGTAGATTTTGAAAGAGGCAGTGATTAGTCTTTGTGTCCACTTTTTACTTTGTTGACCAGAAATCAGTTTCTGAATGCATTTGTGTTGGGGGGAAAAACTCTGACCATTTAGTTGCAGAAATGTGGTCAATTTTATTGTGTTAAAGTGCTCATATTATGTTCATTTTCAGGTTCATAATTGTATTTAGAGGTTGTACCGGAATAGGTTTACGTGGTTTAATTCTCAAAAAACACCATTTTTGTTGGACTGCACATTGCTGCAGCTCCTCTTTTCACCTTGTGTGTTGAGCTCTCTGTTTTAGCTACAGAGTGAGACATCTCACTTCTGTTCAATCTTTGTTGGGAGTCGCACATGCGCAATACCTAGGTAAGGACTACTAGCCAGTCAGAAGCAGAGTATGAGGGCGTGCCACGCTAGCAGCTAGGCGAGCATTTTAACGTGTGTTACAAAGTGACGCACGTTCTTTGTGATTCCACCACTTGTAATCCTAGGCAGTCCGGCTTGAAAGGGATGCTCTAGAGGTTTAGTATTGGACTCTAGAGTCCTCAGGAGTGGGGGGGCTTGCAAGAGACACATACAAATAAGAATGGTTAAAATCGATGCAGTAAGAGACCCAGAGATCCCGACTTAATTCTGGTTTGGTACAAGTGAAGCTCTAAAAACAGACTTTAGAAAGCTAATCTGAAGCGACACAGGGCATTATACAGCTGTTCTCTGTGAAATGTCCCTTTAAGTTCCATACTCAGGCATTTGCTGTGAGCGTTCAGTGCTTACAGTACATAAGTAGACATGTAGATTCAGTCTGTAACTTTAATTTCTGATCTTTTCTCTCCTACCAGGGGACAGCGAAGCCTCCATGTGAACTCTTCTATAGCGAAGCAGCATCGGAGGGGGAGGAGTTCAGCAGCCAGCTGTTTGACATCGTTGGATGCGATTCGTCGGCCACAGACGAAGATGGCGACTGGGAGCCCCCCCGATCCAGGAAGAGAGGCGGGGCACCAGGAGGAGCAGTAACCGGGAAGAAGGTCAAGCAGGAAGCAAGTCCTGCGGGGGATTATGGCACTGCTGCTAACATAGCTAGCATGGGGCTAGCAGTGGATCTGGGGTGTGAGGGAGTAGTGGACCCAGACATGAAGCTACTAGGAGGAGGCAGCTGCACGACAGGCTCTAGCTCCGCCACAGAGACTACAGAGAAGATTGCAGGTACAGCTCATGTTGTGAGGCTTGGAAAGACCTGCAGAGACGGCACGTCTTGATTGGAATCAAAGTTAATATTCCAGATAGCGTCCGTCTTCTCGTGACATTCATGGGAATGTTTTTTTCTGTGATAGGGGATAAGCACATTTTATAATGCAGCATTTGATTGTAAGATCTCAAGATTTCCTGTTCCTTAAAGGAAAAAAGTTTTCTTTAGTTGTAAAGAAGTGAAAACACAAGATTAGATTCGTTTACGTAGGCGGACCGTTCAATGCAGTAGGCCGTGAGAAAGTGAAAATGGAACTCGTGAGCAGAAAAAGTGTTGTTTGGCAGTACTTTCAGTCAAAAGAAGGCGATTCAAGTCCAGCCTCATGTTCAATTTGCAATGGCGATTTGTCTCGTGGTGGCGAGGACCCTAAACAATACACAACATCGCCGCTGTTAAAACATTTGCGTATGAAACATCCGAAAGAATACGAGTCGTGTATGAAGGAATCTACAGACAGCAGCCAAAATGCAGCAACTTCAGGTACGGCAAAGGAAGCACAGTCACAGCTAAAAACTTGTGTTAACCAGACGACCATTACCAGCTTTGCTAGCCCTACACCGAACAAACAGTGGGCCTCAGATCACCCACGAGCCAAAGCCATTCATGCAGCAATTGGTGTTAATGGACTGAGGATGGGAGTAGGATTCGGTTTCGGATTCGGCAGAATCTTAACCAGTGGATTCGGTATTTGGCCGAACCCCAAATATCTGGATTTGGAGCATCCCTAATTAGATTATTATTGAAACACTAGATTAATTTATGATACAAAACGATACCGAAAAGACTTTCTAACCCTATGTTAATGTGTGTTTGTATACTATAGTCTGGCTTCCTGTTGCTCACTGTTGGTGGGTTTTATTTGTGTGTGTGTGAATCTGCAGGGGAGCAGACTGAGCTGGAGAAGCTGCAAGCGTTACTTTATGCAGAACGTAACCGTAACCAGCAGATGACGGAGATCATCTCCGGTCTGAAGCAGGACAAAGAGCTGCTGCAGCAGGAACTCACTAAAAAAGCCGAACTCATCTGTGACTTCATGCGGCCAGGTAGAGTTTGTTAACGGTGATAAACTCGGTGATTATCCCAGCAGTGCTCGCCGTGACCTGACGAATTATTGTTACCGTGAAAGCAAATTGCAGTGCTTTTAAAATGATTGCAGGCTAGCCTTTTGTTGGACATTTAAGGTAAAATCACATCTCTTTTTGTGTAGTATCTTTCCTGCAAAATTGCAATTCAAAGTTCCTGATTGAAATAGTAAGAAAATAGATGCAAACAGTAAGAAAAAAGTACTGATGATCACTGTAGCAGTAGTCAAAAAAAGTCAAATAAATCAGTAAACTAGTTCTCTAAACGAATAATGAAAAACTATAATTAAAACGGCAATGAAAACTAATTTTCCATGTACTCCAAACTATTATACTGTAGCAAAAAGGTTTCTGTTGCAGAGCTATTACTTTTTATCGGTATCAAATTCAGTCATTTTTCTGTTTCTGATTTCAGAGAACAAGTGGCCTGGGTGCTCCAATCCGATGGAACCGGGAAGCTCACACATGCACTCTTCTGACGAGGCGGCCGGGTTCGACTCGTCGACAATATTTGACTCATTTGAGGAAAAAGAGCTTAGCCTGCGGGACCGCCGCCGGACCCTGAAGAGCAAGAGGAGCCGGGATGGAGAAAACCCCCGAGTCAGGAGTAAGGACATGACACAACAAGGAGGACTAACCACGCCAAAACACGGACACAGTACAAGTGTTGTTCCGTGGTTATAAGCACCCATAGAGTAGAATGTCTGGTTGTTACTAAATCAGGGCTTTTCCTGCATAGAAGAATTTTTGATGCTCCCCCCCCCCCAAAGGGGTTTTAGCCAGCACCAAAGGAAGATCACCAGTGCCAAAATGATAAGAATTTAGAATGAGAAACAGTAATTCAAATCCCGTCCGAATGTGTTTTAATAGCAATTTACCAAACAACTGTAGAAGCAAGCGGAACATAAACTCGAATAGAAGCGCTTACCGGTATCTCACTTTTACCGTCCAGAGTCGGTGATTTTAACGGTAGCATTTAAATATTCATATTTTTTTTTTACAGTTTTATTGATTGGGGTTTTATTTACTCAAACATAGTATACATTTTTGTTTATCAAATTGTCAGAAATAACAGGCAAAATGCATACATCTGTCAAATAAGGTAACGCAGACTCATTGCCTTTACTGTGTATGCAAACAGATAAGCTATAAAGCTTACTGTAGTGCGTAGTCACGCCCCCAAAAGCTCATTCTGAGCCAGTAAAAAACCCAGTAAATATTGCATTAATTTGTATTTTGCATGTGCTGATGTGTCCCTCTTGCTGTCCCTCTCCTCTCCAGTGAAAAACGTAAGGGGTGTGATAGCACGCTACATGGCAGCCCTCCAGGAATATCGCCGCAATGTTTCCATGAAGGTGGCCTTTGACCGGGTTGGTGTGGACCGCAACACCATCTCCCGTACGGCGTCCATAGCTGAGCTCAGTCTGGCCGCTCCGGAGGTGTTTCAGTCTCTGGCGCCGTGGGATGAGAAAGAGGAGACGCTTGCACATTATGCCCACCGCTGCCGACAGGCCATGGACGACAACATTAAGGCCAAAGTCAAAACGATGAAGGCCAAAGGCGAACTGCTGCCCATTGTGTCAAAGATACAAATAGTTACAGACTGACGACTCCTTCTGACTGAATCAGAGGCCTACAATACAAACATCATGTACTCGAGGGGTTAAAGAGGGCCGGAACAGCATTCCGGCATCTTCGTTTATTAATAAGTAAATTAATCTAATTGGCAGTTTCACTAGACAGAGAATGTTCAGTTAAAACAGATTGGGGGATGCTGTTTTGCCCTCATTGTTCTCATGATTGTTCTCTGTGAAGTTTGCTGGAAGTGAAAGTAGCACCGGTGAGTGACTGCATCAGACTCTGTTTAAAAAATAACCCTTTAAATGCTTGTCAGCAAGCAGTCATGTACTAACTTGGCAGGAAATTTGGCTTCATGTGCTCCGATTAATTTGGCATGCAGGTAACACACAAGTCATTATCTTTGTTTAAAGGTGCTGTAGGTTGGATTGTGAAGATCCAGGACTCAGCCAAAGAATTTGAACATCGACAACAACTTCTCAGTCCCTCCCCCCCTTTCCGCTAAAGCCCAAAACGGTCTCCTAAGCCCCTCCCCCCACAAGGGAGAATGAATGCGTGTGCATGAGCAGTGATTGTCACGCAGTTAGACACCCCCCCACTGCCCATGGCTGCTGCACCTACATTCACCCTCTGTATACTGTAGGAGCACCTGTCTCTTAATCCCTCCTCCCGAAAAAGCCCAGTCTGCTCTGATTGGCCAGCGTGCTTCCTGGAATGTCCAGAGCCTCCGCTCCGTGTTTCACTAGTTGAAGCTGGAGCTACTGCAACTGAGCATTTAACAGGAATTTGTACTGTGGGAAATCACCAATAAAGACCTCTAAACCAAATATTACACAACCAGACATGTCCCAGCAGTAAAGGGACTGGAATTTGGGGAGTAATGACCAGCGTTGGCCAAGATTACAGCTATGTCGCGTTAGCATGTAGGTAGCTACTTAATAGTTAGCGGTATGCTAACATTAGGTTGTAATGGAACAAAGCAGCACTTTCTACCGTCAAAATGCCGTTAGCCATGTAGCTACTATAGTTAGCAGTGGACACAAATGGCGTATTCCAGCACTTTCTACAGTCAAAAATCACAGATAAAGGCTTTTAAACCAAATACTACAGAAACAGAAAATGTTTCAGGAGTAATGTGACCCTGAATTGGGGGGAATTTAACGACACTGGCAGCCAAGATGACATTGTTTACTGCTGTTAGCATGTATTTAGCTACATGCCACAATGTTAACACCGCAGTGGCTTAAAATCATAGAAGTTCGGCTTAGAGTTGCGTAGAAACAACTGTTGAAACCGGAGTGTTCAGAGCATTTGGAAATCTGAACGTTTTAGCTCCCAAGGATTTGTCTAAAATTCATTATTTTAAGTTTGGGCCACGTTTAACATGGAAATCCAACATAACATTGTAGATGACGGAAAAGCATAATACGTCACATTTAAGTGCTGTGTAGTGAATGCTCACGTGGTTCACCACAAGTAACTAATTCATATTTTAAAGGAACTTTAAAGTGTTACATTTGAGAATCGAATTTGGTGTTGTGTTAGAATGAGAATTTGTGTTAGCAGCACCCTCCCCCCTTACAGACCTTATAGTCCCCCCCCCACCTGCCAGATCCCACTTTAACCCCTGCTTGTAGCCTACATATAAAAAGAAAGCATTGGATTCTCGTACACTACTGTTAGATACTGCACCGTTTAAGTCAATAGTCTTCAACATATTCCAAGGTTTATAGTGCAAGGTTGTTGTCCTTTTCCTTTCCTTCTGATCACCATGTGGCTGCATTACATTTTTGCCACATTTCTGCTACTGTGATTTCTCCTTGTATGGTTGTGAAACACCCGTGCAAAATTGTGACTCTGGAAAGCCTCTTGCTCTTAGATTCTCCGGGACAGTCACGGCGGCTCAGAGTTCATTATAACCAAGTTCCAGCTTTTGAACAAAACAATAAAAATGATAAACAATGAGTAACTGGTTAATTCTGTGGTGGTCACTTAAACCACTTCATAACCACGTGGCTCTGCCTTTAATGTTAAATAGTCTGATTGATAACGGGCTTTGAAGTATTAAAGAGTCAGTGACTTCATGTTTTTTTTTTTTTTTTTTATGCATGGTAATATACCGTAATAATTGTGTTGATTTGTGTGCTACTGACCAATGTTTTACAATAAACCACTCAAAACAGTTAGCATTATGAAGGTAAGCAAGTCGTCCTCATTTTAGAAAGGAAAATATGCTTTTGTCCATGGGCACTGTGTGGCAATAAAAATAAAAAATAAAAAAAACTAATTTCAGACATTCAAGTGGCTAAAGACACCAACGTGTATGGGCACACTTGCCTTCCTCAGGTAACACCCTACCCACGGATGAAGGAATGTTTTTTTCCCCCCTTTTTAATATGGATCACTTTAAAACAGATGTGAACAGCTGAGACACAAAGATCAGTGAGACAAAACAATCAGGACTGACCATAAAACCCTATAATGCAAACATAGCCATGGACTATGCATTTAGACCATCTGCCCCATTTTTGCAAAACAAAAGTTCAATTCACTATATATACAATTGTGTGACAATTTTATTATCCAAATACGGATACTAATCCATGAATGTAAAAACCTTGACAAAAAATGTTCATTTTATGGATCAGTGCAGTAAAAGGCAACAGAGCGGGACAGCATTTCTTTCTGTAGAGTTTGTTTTCAGCTCCTGTACTCCTCCACATGATGTTTCACAGCTACCTGGAACCTTCTTCCGACTGCTGCTGAAAAGCTTTCCTAAATTCAGCAGGCTGCTTGTTAGTCTGGGAAATGTAAAAATGACAGATTCACCCTCCCCTGAGATTGTTAACAACCTGCCTAACAACTGTCCATTAATCCCAGACTTAAAAGAGAGAAACCGGGAGTGATTGGATGTGGGTCTGATGTGCATGTGTGTTGTTTGAAAGCTTCTTCTCACACCGGGCAGCAGGAGGACAACAAGAGGTTTAAAAAGGTCAAGAAGTCTCAGGTTCCAGGCGTGGTATGACGGGGAGGATGAGGTTCCCGAACGAGGAGTCCTGAGTGATGAAGAAGCCTGTGGAGTGTGTGTGTGCGTGCTGCAAGAGAAGATAGTAAGGCAACGGTTTGTGTTATAATACTGACCACGTTTACCATTTCATAGATGTATTAATCCGACAATATGATGTGTGCTTAGAAGTGCCGGATTTCGTTACCTTTGAACGGAGCTAGGCAAGCTGTTTCCCCCCTTATGTCCATTCTTTATGCTTAGCTAAGCTAACCGCCTTTTGGCTCTGTGTTTGCCAAAAAGATTTTTGAGATTTGACGCCACATTAAAGCATATCACAGTGTTTGAGGCTGATGCACCAACAACCACGCAGTGACTATCGAGCCTCTTTATACTTCTATAATGTGTTTCATGTTGCCTTGAAACCTCTCTCTCTCGCTCTCTAAATGGTTTTCAGACCTGTATTCAAGCTGGACATTGGTGTCGAGTAGGTATTCAAACATGACTCAGTACGGGTGCCTTTGTGATGGCGACTTCAGTCTCAAATATCATGAAGCCAAAAACTAATCAACACCGAATGAACACCTAACTGGATATTTACTAAACAACATTATGTATGATTTGAATAAGACGCCCTACTGTAATAATCAACACAAAACATAGATATTAAGAATTAGGATGAGCAACTAAAGTATTGATTCATTTTCCAATGTATAGTCTTTTATGTACAGTCCTTTTGTTGTGCTACTTGTTGCTGTATGTGTAAATGTCTCACCTGCAGGGCAGCTTTCTGCTGGGCAGCGATGTGCTGCTGTTCTGCGTTGTCCCTGAAATCCTTCAGACTAGGTCTGGACAGGGAGATGCTACAGGACAAGAAGGAGGAAAGGACAAGGGGGAAAATGTCAATTTGAATATTGATATATACTTAATTCCCCCCATAAAAAAAAAGGTTTTCTCCAAGGTTGTGACTGAGACTCCTGTGACCCTCCTTGGCTGAATACTATCCCTACCTGCCTCCAGGAGTGCTCATCAGCCGTCTCCTCTCCTTCTCTAGCTCGGCCAGGATCGCCACCCGCGCCTTGTTTGGAAAGGCTAGATGAAGAAAAAAGAAGAGGATCGAGACAGACAGACAATGAAGGGATGGAACACTATGTATCAGTAGGATTGGGCAACGAGAACCGATTCCTACTTGGAATCGTTTCAAAAATTATGATTCCAGTAGATGGTTTCTTTATTGGAAATCGCTTGGAATCGTTTAGAGCAGGGGTGTCACACTCAACTTCCCTAAGGGCCACACTAGAAAATGAGAATCACATCAAGGGCCAGACATATACTTTATTGCTTTTATGTAATCTTTGACTGTATTATTGCAAGTTTCATATAGTCTTCTCACTTACAGTTTGGTCGACAAAAATGGCAAAGAAAATGCCAAAAATGCTTGGAAAAAGCGTAAAAAATGTCGAAAAAAAAACAAAACGTGTGGTTTAGAGGATTTGGTTTCAAATCCGAGCATTGCTTCCCTATTTAATATGCGCAAATTTTGGTTTTCCGAAGCGGCCAGGCGCTTGTTGTGTTGCAGCCTTGGAGCACAGTAAGCAGCGCCTTGTAAAACTGGAAACCACCATTGAATCAAAACAAAACGTTCCTCTTATTTGTGAAAATAGGCATGTGACCCGTTTCAACTCCACCCCTCAAAGAATCGGAATCGATAAGAACCGGAATCAAGAATCGATAAGAACCGGAATCGAAAGGAAGAATTGGAATTGGACTCAGAATTGTTCAAATCCAAAGATGCCCAGCCCTATGTATCAGCTAACATAACTTACTTCAGCTAATGATGGGAAACACTTTTGAGTAAATGCCGTGATTGTGTTTACCACAAAATAACTGTGAGAACCAATGGTATATGAAGAAAAAAAATATATCTGCATATATTTTACTGCTTTCTTGCATCACATCCTAAATATTGTAGCACTCAGGTAAAATGAGATAGGTTCACTGTTGGAGGGGAACTACAGAAGTTATAAGACAATTAGCTAGCTATATTTCCTCAAGGGGAAGCGGAAGAGGAGATACAGCTCGATAAAGACAAAGCCCTTCAATACCAATATCGTTTGCCCCCAAAACAAAAATAATTACCTTGTCCTGGAGGATTAGTAGCCATGTCGGTGCAGGTAACGTAGGAAGATACAAGTCCAAATAAAAAAAATAAAAAATGACAGAAAGGATAGTATTATAGCTAACGTTAATGGTTTGCGTTTTATTTGTGTGTGTTTCCTTTCTTCCAGCAAACGATGCGCTGGTTGATAACGGACAACGATAAAAGCCCCCCCGTCGATGATAACTATAACTTAAACTGGAACTGGATGAACTAAACTACACAGAAGTTGCTGTTGTGACAGTAACTTAAAGTTTAAAATAGCGATAAAAAAAGTCTTGCTTATGTACGGTTGATGAGTAGCATGTTGCCACAAACCAAGCACCGGGGTTTTCAGATAGGGAGGTTGGATAGAAGAACGAAGAGGTGTCACTCTGTTTATATTTCCGGTAAAGAAAAACGTTATCAAGAAGAACCAAGAGAAAGGCGAGCCAACGATCATGATGATGAAAGAAGGCCTATATTACCTAAATATTGTTAATTTAATTACTGTTAACTGAAGTTATTTAAATGAATAAAGGTATCATATGGAGGCCCACTTTGGAGCCCAGATGTCCGGGAAACTATAGGCACATAGGAGATCAAATAAAAATTGTTTCCTCAAATCTTAAATGTATATGCTCCATAAACTTATTACATTAGTCATGACTAGCTTATCATGTAATAACTTGGTCATGTGCACAAGTTGTTCCAAAGCAAAAATAAATTACTAGCACAAATGAAATTAAACATTTTTCAAACGAATAGAACAGATCCAGCTACTAGCTTCCCCCCCCCCCCAGAGCTTTCAAACACATCTCACAGTCTTCTTCAGAGGATGAAGTCTGCTCAGTTGTCATGGAGATAGTTTAGTGACAATGTCCTTTGAGCAAAGAGTGACGAATCAACCTGGACATATGGTTGAGTTCTGGAAAAAAAAAAAAAATAGACCTTCAGTTGAGAATGTTTTATGTTTTCAAAACAAGATCATTCTTTTTTATTTATATTTTTTATTCATACTGACTGCTTTTCCCCCTGGGAATCCGCTGTATGTTTTGTTGATGTTCCAAACAATAAACTTAAAGTCAGTAACAGTTCAGTGATCGTCTCAATAGACGATCTTAATAATTTCATTCGTTGCCTATGTCACGTGGTGCATATGTTTACATCCGGGTTCGTGTAGTTTAACTTCCGGAGGTGCGCCGTAGTAGTCAGCTGACAGTTGTGACCAACCAGCGGGTTCTACATCTCCACTGAAGAGACAGGAACAGAGAAAAAAAAAAAGCCTCCCTCTGTCTACGTTAACCGTATCAACCGCGGAAAACCGGACAGCAGTTACCCCCCCGAAACCCGGCCACGTCTTCCCGCCTCCCGCAGGATGAGTGTCGGCACTCCGAGAGGCCTGGCCAGCTCGGGGCAGAAGCCCATCACGGAGATTCTTCACCCGCTTTCCGCCGCCGAGGAGTCGCTCTCCGTCACCGTCAACCTCGGAGGGGACAAGGTAGGGTCCGCTGTGGCTGCACCGAGACCGAGACCGAGACCTGTTCTGTGGTTTGAGAACAACCAGGGTGATGGAGAGAGGACGGTTAACCTAAACTAACGTTACACTCCACACACGAACCTGTTTTCAGGCTGGCACCAGTGTTTGTGGCTAAATCCATCAAGTAAGTAAACTGATGGAAGTTTAATGGAGAAAAAGGGATACACATTAATCAGCGTATTTCCTGGTTAATGTTCATTAATATTTCCGTTTTCTTTTGAGGTTTACTGCCCATAACTGAAGGTTATGAGTTGACCCTGAACACTTTGAGTTTGCCACAGAATCACTTTTGCATGAAAGCTAAAATCTCAAAATCCTCAAACAGTGTCTTAGCTAGCTATATCACATAAAGGGACTTGCTTTTTCATTACAATACAGCAGCACAATCATAAAAAAAACCAAAAACAAAAAAAAAAACTACTAACGTTAACGATGGGAAGAAAAATACACACTCCAGTTTACACATATTTGGTGAGAAAACACGATATCTCTCATTCCACTTTCTAGAAAGTGAGCTGACATCCTGATCAGCCTAGTGTGCTGACCTGACATCAGTGTGCTGCGTAAACAAGGATGGACCAAGCAAACAAATCACGAAGATTTTATGCTCCCTGCTGTTGTTGTACTTAGGAGTGACACACAGCCACCAATTTGCTTTTGCAGTTAATTATTGCCAATAGGAGATGATGTGATACGTCCTTCCATCAAGGTTACATTTTAATTTTCATTTATGAACACCCAGAGGCAAGAAGTACTTCCACACTAATTAAAAAATGTGAAGCCTGTAAGAGTTCCTCTGTTTACGCCCCAATGGTTCTGGTCCCAGTCTGTCAGCACAATATTCAAACAGTCTGTCAACACACTTCAATACAAGTTGATGGAAAGTTAGATTATGGGCCTGGGAACAAGTAATGACAGTTTTTGGCTTGGATCAGGATCCACGTATAGATTTATTTGGGAAGGGCTTCTTAACAGTGCATTCTTAAAAATCTTCGTATTTTTAGTATCGTGTAGCCTCGGTGGGAAAATGTGCTATCACATAGTGTTTTGTCATATTTTAAATATTTTATTTTTGAAGCAATGCTTTTCGAATGCACCTTCCATAAGAAGTATAATGCTGTGTGAACATATTTTGTACAGCAGAAATGTAACTGTCTTATCAATTTTATTGTCATTGTGTTTCTTCCTTTCTTTTCTTTTTGTTTCTCCTGGGGTCCATGTGAAAAAACTTGCAGTACTTTAGTGTACACACGATGTTAAACACCCACATGTTATCATTTGCCTACTGCTAAGGGTACAGTCTTAGTTTCTTAACCTCAGAAAGCAAACAGGACTTTTTGTTCATACAGACATTTCTGGAAATCTGGAATATGCAGATCATTGCCAGTTCATTTTTGACTAAGTCCCACAATAGCCATAATATAGCGGTGTAAGATGTTGGGTACAACTAGGCCTATTAGCGGTTGCGTGCAATATATAGTAGTCATATCCTTAAGTAGAGGTTGGTGTCATTTAATAGGCCCATTTCACCGGAGATATTTTGACTTGTCACAGTAGAAAAAGCACAGGTGTAAATGGTGAGATAATAATAGCTGAGTTCCATTTACCTGCTTACCTCACTGTCACACTTGAAGAGAACAGTGCCATCATTAATGTTATTAGTAACACCTGGGCTTTTCCTACTCTGACAAGTCAAAATGTCTGCTGTGAGAAAGGCCTATAAAGATAGTAATGTGGATATGATGACCAACAGGGTTTTTCCCTAACCCATAAATCTCAGCTAAACCTGTCCAATGGGTTTAGAAAATTTGAACTAACCGTAAAGCCCTAAAATGCCACATCTCTATCACAGCATTACAATAAGCAGAGCTCCACATATCCATTCCCAGATCACAATATTGATTATAACATTCATGTCCAGTATACTTGTGGGGTCCCAACAGCTTTGTGGGGCCAAAATGCTGGACCCCACAAGTTTAAAGGGCTGTTTGAGACTTGGTTTTAGGATTAGGGTTAGAATTAGGTTATGGTTAGGGTGAGGGTAAGGGTTAAGGTTAGGCATTTAGTTGTGATGGTAAGGGTAAGGGGCTAGGGAATGCATTATGTCAGTGACGGATCCCCACAAAGATAGTGAAACAAACGTGTGTGTGTACAGTAGCAGAGAGAGAGAGCGGTGTGAAGAAAGTATGTGTGGTCAGCGCGTGTAGAAAGTGTATACGGAGTGAGAGACAGAGTGGTAGCACTTATTTCTCTGGTTCAATTGGAATGTTGCACACATGCCCACTTCAGGCGATTTATAAAAAAAAAAAAAAAAAAAGTGTGTGTGTTGGAAAAAGCGATAAAGGTTGAACATTACCTGCTTTTTCCGCTTACACCTTAACCTGAAAGAAAGTAGCTCCTTCCTCATGTGAGGCAAAGGAAATATAAAACGTTGTAGCTTCCTTGATGTGAGGCAAGCTGTGACCCCAGAGGACTGGTGAGAAGTTTAGATCATATCAAATGTGGCAGTACCGGTTGTTGTAGTGAGCGATTTAGCTGTTAGTTTTATTTTCAGAGCCAGTTTTGATGATGCATACCTGCTGCATCTGTGTTTTGTCTACCTTCCTGTTGCAGTATTTACATCTTTAGTCTTTGTTTACACTTTCACTTTTTAGATTGAACATTAGTCTGGGGAGTCTGCTCTGTATTTTCTATAAATAATATAGTTTTTTTTATATCCTTTTGGATTTACAGATTAAATCAAACAGCGCTTAGAAGTAGAAAATCAACCACATAATTCTCTTTTCTTTTGTCCAAATCTGCACTTACTTTCCACAGCCTCCACTTTTGTCCAGTTATTTGCTTTTAATAGCTTTTTTTTTTTTTATAAGCAGTCTGTTCTGTGTTTAGATGGAGCCTGCGGGGGAAATTTTGTTGTTTGCTCTCTACTTGTTGCGATAGAAAACAGAAAAATTGAAAGTTCTAGAACAAGTCTGACGGAGCGTACTTTACACTGAAGTACCTGTGGAAGAGTGTCACCTTCGAATAGTCTATGAATAGTTTTGCATCAGTTTGATAGTGATATTTATCAGTCGGTTTTTGTCAAAACCAGATACTGGTTGTTGCGGTGCAATAATCAATATGACAATCAAATCCAATGCGTAAAAGGCCTGTTTGTCCAGAAAACAGGCCACGAAGGGCTTCAGAGGAAAACTAACACCTGTTAATGGACAACAACAAAAAAATGAACAAAATGACAATGTGTTCCTCTCATCAACCTAAATCGGGTCTGACAAGCCATTATTTTCACACAGTTGGAATGGATTTGTATTAAGGCTATGGAAATGTATCCCCTGTCCACAAATGCTCCATTTCTCTCATCTCATCCATCATTCACTTAGAGAGACAGGAGTTGTGTCAGATGATGTTGGCTGTGTACGCGGCAGCAGCCTCAACAAGGGCCCCATTGACCGAGAGAAACAAACTGAATCGCCATGAATCCATCAGCTCTTTGTTTGCAGCCGTTACCACATTGCAGCATCTGAATTTGATGTCACCATTGTCTCTGTGCACGCAGGAAGCGGGGCTGACCAACGGCACGCCGGTTGAGACGTCGAGTCCCGCCTCCACGTCCTCGCTGTTCAACAGGCTGCAGCTGGACGACGACCTGGAAGCAGATGTCCGGGACCCCTACGCAGAAACCACAGAAACCCGTGACCTCTTTGTCACAGTCAGCGACCCAAAGAAGCACGTCTCCACCATGGAGACCTACATCACCTACAGAGTCTCCACCAAGGTCTGCTATTGGCTGGTGTCATGGTGACACAGTCTACCTGGTTTTCTTTGGACAGTAGGGGCTGTATGAAACTTCCATCTGGCGTAATATTGGTTAATATTCTCAGATTCCAGCTTCTTAAATGTGAATATTTTCTAGTTTCTTCACTCCCCTGTGACAGTAAACTGAATATCATTGGGTTGTGGACAAAACGAGACATTTGAGGACGTCATCTTGGGCTTTGGGAAACACTGATTGACATTTCAATCAATGATTGACACAATTTTCTGACGTTTAAAGGTCCAGACGCACAAAGCCGATAATCGGCCGTCGGACAGTCTGGCGAGGTCAGTGACTCGAGTCTGTTCCGTGTGTTCCGTGCCGTCGTCCGTACGAGGGGCCATCGGCCTTCATTTTGGACGATTTGACATGTATAATCGGCGGGGCGGGCACTGCCGGCAGTCGGACTCAAATGAGCCATCTGATTGGTAGAGTGCTAACCCGGAAAAGGGGAGCGGAATGAGCGTGACTAAAGTCTCTCAAAATCTGACGAAAACGTTTTAAACTGACCTTTGTCGATCTGAAATGAAGACAGATTCAGCAACTGCATGGCCTATTTCTCGCTTCAAATGTTTTCAGAAACACGTTTCGGTGAACTATTTTAGTTCAATATGAGATCATATTCTGAACAAGCCGCCATGACAGTATGGCTTTGAATTTCCGGAGAAACCAGACCCACGTGACGCGCTCGTCCATATGTCTGTGTGTATGTATATGTATGTATGTATATATATATATATATATATATATATATATATATATATATATATATGTATATATGTATGTATATATATATATATATGTATATATATATAGTGTATGTGTGTGTATATATATATATATATATATATATATATATATATATATATATATATATGTATGTGTATATATATATATATATATATGTGTGTGTGTGTATATATATATATATATATATATATATATATATATATATATATATATATATATATATATATTCTATACTCCTTCACATCCGTCTGTAAGTAAACAGCAGCAGATCTCAAAACCACCACTCTGCCTGACACAAGTTGATTTGCTCCGACTTTCAGCAGGGAATCCTAGCTTTGGAGGCCTTTCTATCGTGTAATGAAAGAAACAAATTCAGATGAAGACCCTGCCAGGAGCTGCCGGGCAGCGTCATGACAACAGTTGCTATGTGCACTATGGTGCTTCGGCTCAGAGGACGAAGACAAATATCACAGCCCAATATGAGCGCAAAGTGTTAATTGAGAGCATGTGGGGGCTGTCTTTTAATACTTTTGTTTGTGTGTGTGTGTGTGTGTGTGTGTGCGCGTGCTGTCAGCTATATTTCATGGTAAATAAGCATGTACAGTAATCCTGCTGAGCTGGCCACCCTGTTTTTTTTTTTTCTACTTCAGACAACACGGGTAGAGTTTGACCTGCCCGAGTACTGCGTGCAGCGGCGCTACCAGGACTTTGACTGGCTGAGGACCAAGTTGGAGGACAGCCAGCCGACCCACCTCATCCCTGTAGGTCAAATCAGTCCTTCCAGAAAAATGTGGAGTTTTTTTGTGATTGTTGCGGGCAAAAATCCTTGATTATGCGGCACGTTTTCTTAAAAAGTGCGATGGAATACGAGGGATATTTATGCAATTTTATGCGATGAAATTGCGGGAACTTGCAAAAACTGCGGTTTCATCATGGCTTCATCGCGGGGTTTGCAGCTTTTCGATGATGTTCACGTCGCGTAATTACGTCACTTCATAACGTCACTTCATAACGTCGCCATGGCAACAAGGGAAAATGGCTACTCTTGTGTGAAGTAAACGCAACATTTTTCAACTTTCGGCTAAGATATGTGTGACTTTTTTGCAACAAAAATGCGGGGATTATGAAATCATGCAAGCCGTGCGGCATATTTGAAAAAATGTGGCCCCCGCATAAATATGCAGACTTTGGCTGATTATGGATTGAAATATGCGATGGCATCATCGCGTTTTCCTGGAGGGACTGTCAAATGAGCCACGACGCAACTCTCTGTCCTGCTTTCCGTTGAGAAACGCTTAATTTAAACTCTCCGCTTCTCCTCTTTCCTCCCCCTCCAATCTCTCTTTATCTCCAGCCGTTGCCGGAGAAGTTTGTGATGAAGGGCGTGGTTGATCGGTTTTCGGAGGAGTTTGTGGAGACGAGGATGAAAGCTCTGGACAAGTTCCTGAAGCGAATCGCCGACCACCCCGTTCTCTCCTTCAACCCGCATCTAAACGCTTTTCCTAACTGCCAAGGTATGACAACGCAAGTTTGGGACTTTCACCGTTTGATTTTTAGAGAGATGAAAAAAAAAAAAAAAAACTTAAGATTTCTCACCATGTGCAACACACAGACAAAATCAGGTCAGTCAGTCAATCCTTTTGCTGTCACATGCTTGTATGCAATTCATTTTATACAGCACCTTGTCATATTGCGTTATTATGCGAAATAAAAACATAAAAAAAAATCTCAGCAGCAATCTTTTAGTAAAATGCAGTACCACAAAATACAGAGCATCTGCTTCCTTGTGTGCGCGTGTGTGTTTTCTCCAGCTCTGCCATCAGTCACTAATTTAGTCTTTAAGTAGCTGAGACACAAGACAGGACTTTATTGATCCTTGTGGGGGAATGAGGTTGTCGCAGCAGTAAAATAATTGGACTCAGGGAAAAAAAGTGGATCACAAGCATAAAATGTAAAATTGATTGATAAAACACCAAAGGTAATAAAACAGGAGGGTTCTTTTTAAACCTGCATGTGGCAATTTCCTCACATTAGGTACAAAAGAAGAATGGATTATTAACACACGTGAATTAGATAATTACTTAAGAATATTTAACCGTGGATCAAAAATTATGAATAGAAATTGGGTCAATCCTGTGTTTAATTTGCACAAAAAACAGTTCACTCACACAATGAGTTTTATTGCTAGGTTTACACATTTGCCGCTTTGTCCCGATGTCATTTGATTCTGGACATCCCGTGGCCTGTTGTCACCGTGTGTCTGCAGGACCTGAACAAGCGTCAGGGTCTGGCCCTCCTGACCAAGGTGGGCGAGTCGGTGAAGTACGTCGCCGGAGGCTACAAGCTGCGGGCGCGGCCGGCCGAGTTCTGCGCCATGGGAGAATACCTGGACACCTTCAACCAGAAACTGGGAACCATCGACCGCATTGCTCAGAGGATCCTCAAAGAGCAGTCAGGTATCAAAACCAATAGAGGCTGATGATAAAGAAATGAACCGTGTCACCTAGAGGTTGATGGTTCTTCTTTTTTCCTTTTTTACCTTTTTTTTATTTGACACTTGTTAGCATAGAGACCAATGGGAAACATGGGGAGAGAGGTATAATATACAACAAAGGTCCCTTGCCAAGTTCCAATAAAACAGTCATCCTTTAAATGTTATGGAGGACTCAGTGGGCTTGCAAATGGTTATAAACCAGTTTATTGATTGATTTTAATTTGACAATAAAGAGCCGGATAAATAAAATACCTAGCAAATGAGAAGGGTGTTCCATTAAAATTGTAATAAAAAGGGTGTATAAATGAGCAACACAAAGCAGTCAATAAATGGATCAATTCACACTAGTTTCATTAATACAAAATTAATTTTATTATATGTATATATGTTAATAAGGAACTTATGGGAATTATTGGTATATCACTTTGAAAAAGAGAAATTAAAAGCTGAATCCACAAATAATTTTGAAATACAGGTTTTAAACAGGAACGTAAAAGAAGCATTTGTTTTTCAGTTATCGGTAGTTTTTCTCTTTGATTTTCCATTTACCACACAGTCTTATTGTGGCAAACTTTTGCATACTGTGTAACCCGTGGGATTTAAATACCACTTCTGGCGAAAGTGCTGAAGCCTCTTCTTCACAGTTACTTCTTCCAAATGTGTATTTTAGGCAGCAGGAAGCAACATTTTGAAACTGTGGTGTGTGTGCTGCTTGCAACACGGCCTCAAGTGGTACTCCATATACTCTACTTCTTCTCAGTCTTTAGCCCCGGTGGGCGGCTAAAACTGGCTTGTATACTACTCTGCGCCATTGATTCAGTGCTGTAGTGTTGGGTTGAAGAGAAACCCACAGACCTTTGGTCTTAATGCTGCATGGTTGATAAAGTGCAGGCCTAACTCATGCATGACAAGTGATCCAGTAAATACCTGACATCTGCCGTGTGAAATTCTAGTTGTCACCATCTGTTCAGGGTTTTAGATGTGTTGCAGTCTGTGGCCTTAAAGTCTGCAGTGCAAATGAAAAGGTCCTTGTTTCCATATTGGAGGAGATAAGATGGAAACTCAGGGAACTGTAGATAATAAAGGCCTACCAGCTGACACGGGGTGTAAAAAAAGCAAATGCCATGCACGCTAGACTCAGCAGCCTGCCGTTTAGCCATCCCCCTCTCTCATGTGTAATTTACAAATAAAGATTTGGCAATTGAACATGCTGATCTCTCCGTATCGCAGAACGTTCTGCTATCATTGTTTTTCCAGTTAAGCAGTGTCTTGTGTTGTTACAGAGTATTAGCTGCTCAAACTTAAAAATCTAGACACCGAGTCTCTGCTCCTAACTCTTCTTGTTGGCATCTCTAACCACCTCTTTTATTATTATTATTATTATTATTATTATTATTATTAATAATTAATAATATTATTACCAATACCAGAGTACCTGACAGAGCTGCGGGAGTACGGCACCGTGTACTCCAGCTGGGTGGGGTTGGAGGATGAGCTGCGGCGCCCCCTGGAGGGCGTGGCCGGCTGCGTGACGACGTGCTGCGGCGCGCTGGAGGACCTGGGTGAGAACATGAGCCAGGACTTCCTGCCCGTACTCCGAGAGTACGTCCTCTACGTAGAGTCCATGAAGGTGAGAGGGACATTGTGGGATTTCGTACAGTTTGATGTTCTAAAAGCTGGACACAGTACAGCGAGTCAGCCTTGTTGTCGATTAGCCCTAGTTGGCCGACCGCCGGTATTGCAACAGAAAAATCCCCTGAAGCCCCCCCCATAGACTTCCATTCCATTATGAGAAAAGCATTTAAAAAATGTAACTTATGATTTAAAATTCAGAGTAGATCCTTTTATTGTGACACACACACACACACACACACACACACACACACACACACAGTATCCCAAGTCCATACGATATACTAATTCTATACAGTATGTGTTACATACTAGTCATCATACTGTTTTGGCAGTTAGTATACAACAATTCACAAAAAAAGTGGGGACGCTGTGTAAAACGGAAATATAACTGAATGTGCTAATTTTATAATCCTTTATGACATATTTTTTATTGAAAACAGTACAAAGACAATATATTTAATAGCGGTGTAAGAAAAAAATCGATACACTTTTTTTATAAAAAAAAAAACAAAAAAAAAAAAGTTTAGTTTTTTTTTAACGTTAAAAAATATTCATGTAAGACAGTGGTTCCTGTTTATGTTGTGTTTAAACCCCCTACCGCTAGATGGCTATGCTGAGACCCACCACTAGTGTCCTTGCCTAACAGTGCCTAGCAGTGCCTGACTTTTTGCTAGAAGCTAACAATGTAGCTATGGCTAAACTTTGGCCTACTTTAGCATATCAAAATTAGCTCACTAAGAACCTGTGAACCACAGTCCAAAACTGGCAGTTTGATTTTCTGTGTACTGAATTGTTTACCTAAAGTAAACTTCTTTGACTTTTGTGCACATCATGTCTTTTTTTTAAATATTAGTTTTTCTAAAATTATACTTATATCCCAATATATCGCCTTACGCACAGTATTGAAATATATTGCAATATATTGAATCGTGACCCATGTATCGTATCGCCAGATTCTTGCCAATAAACAGCCCTAATATTTAATGTTTTACCTTACCTACCTAAATATATGCTAATTCTGAATTTGATGCCAGCAACATACGTTTCAAAAAGTTAGGACAAGCAAGAATGGGAAAGAATTTTAAAACTTTTCAACATTCAGTCTCCTCAGCTGCCAAACGAGTCCAGACTCACTCTCAGTTACAACTGAGTGTTGTTAAAAGAAAAGGTGATGTAACACAGTGGTAAACCTATGCCCCCTGTCCCAACTTTCTTGGAACATGTTGCAAGCATCAAATTCAGAGTAAGTGAATATTTACAAAAAATAAAGTGTATCAATTAGAACATTAAATATCTTGTCTTTGTACCGTTTTCAATTTGAATATGTCAGAAATGATTAGAAAATGATCGCTTTCTTTTTTGTTTACATTTTACAGTGTCCCAACGTTTTTGGAATTGGGGTTGTACAAAAAAAACCCAACATACTTACATATAACCATTTTATACGAACAGGAAATGATACAATACATGTGACCACGGACATCAATCAAACTGGGACTTTGGAAAATCACTGACAAATAAGTTTTCCAAGATCATTCTGAGCTGTTTATTTTCTTTCCAGCTGTAAGCAGCTCCATTTCCTTTTACTGAGAATAGTGTGCATCAACAGCATGCTCGCCCAGATTTAGTATGCACACAGTCTGCTTTGAGTATACTTTGTTTTGCAGTGCAAACAAACCACGTACTGAAGACCTGATTTAATGTGTATTATGGATTTGAGACACAGCTACAGACTCGCTTACTTTCAGCTGAGTCACCTTTGACCCTGAGTAGAGGAAGTGGAATCTGACAGTCTGCATGTGTCACTTCCTGTACTCACTGAGCGCTTGAATCAGCATTTCTCTCTGTTTGATCTTTTTCACATGTTGTCTCTCTCAGAAATGTTACAGTACCAGAACATATCACACTAACTGTGCCAAATAAAACGGTTGATTTGTTTTCTGGTTGATTACAGAATGTTTTGAGGAAGCGGGACCAGAGCCAGGCCGAGTACGAGGCCCGACTAGAAGCAGCCATATTGCGCAAACAGGAGGACAGAACACCAGTAAGCCGCCTCCTTCCTTTCAACAAAATCTGAAGCTCCTTTCAAACACACAGGCCTTTCATTGCTGTGTTCACTGTTCCCATTTCCTGGAGTGTCTGAACTGCCCTACAAAGGCAAAACGCCGTAACATCATGTTTGGTCAAAAATGAGTTAATGTCATTTTTGGGTTATTTGAGACCTCCTTTATCATGTGGATAAATATCGTGAGTCAATTTGATTGTTTTAACGAGAAAATAAAGGGCTACGACAACCGTAACATCCAAAACGTTACGAGAAACCACAGCAGGACGCCGTAACAGCTGTTACGGCTCTTTGCCTTTGTTCCGGCACGCTGAAGTTGAGTTAAGGTGTTCTGACTTTGTTTAGCCAGGCATCAAGAGAAGTGTTACTGTGCCGCCGTGATGTTACGGTACTCTGGCTTTGTCATACTGTCAAAGTTTGCCGCTTTTAATTGTCACCAAACCCTGTACACACAACACATCTTTGAAATAAAGTGTCGATGGTTCAGACCTGTCAGTGTCAGTGACAGCCCGGAGCTAGCTAAATTTAATCTGTGTCATGTAGCGCTAACGGTGATGCTGACACACCTCCTCACTTGGCGGAGCCTCACATCAGATGTCGAAAACCAATTATTAAATACACAGGCATCCTACCTTTCCATGCAATCCGATATAATCCATGGGCGATGTAATTCATAGCAATGCACGTCATCTGCTGTATCCACAACAATCCATACGTGTTTGAACCATATTTCCTTCTTGCAGGTGTTCATGTCAGATCTTACACAAATCCATAATAGCACTAAGCTAGTTATCGCTACCGTCCGTACAAAGTAGGCTAACCTAAATGGTCGGTCAACTCTGTCTATGTTATCTCAGAATTAAAAAGTAGTAGTCCAAGTCAAGTTCGTTGACTGTGCATCTTGAGCAGTTTGGTGGCCCTTAACCCTTAACCAGGAGCGATTCTAGGATCAAACCTTTAGGGGGGCTCAGCCCCTACTGAGAATATGACACAGATACAGTGCCTTGCAAAAGTATTAAACATAATATATTTATTGTTAAACAATAAATATACCTTTTTTATATTCAATTATAATTAAATTATCTTTGAAAAAATATTTCTTGTATTCATACTGTACATACTGTACTGCAAAGTAACTTATCTGTCATATTGTTAAACTGTGTTAGTGTTGCCACACTATCCTGATCATTATAGCACTAAATAGGAACAACCAAAGGTCTTCTATATAATTTAAAACGAATACCATGGTGAGGCTACGATTACGATTTTTGACGTTTTTGAACTTTTTAGGACATTTTTGTCAATTTTTTCAATGTTCTTTCACCAATTATTTTTTCAAATGCTATACAATTTAATAAAACACCCAAATTCAATGAAAGTAGTGAACTGATCATTTATTTTACTTGTGAAGAGCGTTGTATGGAACCATCCACGTTATTGTTCTTTGACAATGGATGTAAGTATGGTGAACAGCAAGCAAATATTGATTATATGTCAGTTGCCTTTTGCCTTTGCACAACTCCTTGTTTTTGGCACATGATACAAAGGCAGAGTACAGTTACTGCCAAACAAGGGTCAAAGGTCAATTTTGAGCTCACGATTTTTTTGCATACAAACATTTCTTCATTATAGCAACTAGTTGTCAAATTTTGGGAGTCCTACCTATAATACTTTTGTCTGGACAAAACAGAAACTTTAAAGTCATTTTTCTCAGTTTCACACTCTAGCGAGTTAAGGTCTTATGCCTTTGCAGGGCAGTGAAGTTCACGTCACAGTATTACTTCCTGTGATGATTTTCAGAAGGACTTTACAGAACAACAATGAGTAAATTTTCTTCAGAGTACCAAACTGGTAAATGGAAATATGGGTGAATAATCTCTTCAAAATAAAAGCTTTTAGCGCCAATAGAATTAGTTGGATATCCTTTGTCCATATGCCATACTAACTCCACAAAGAAAGATTCTCAGGATTTTAGAGGGAGAATTTGTGAAAGTTCATTCCCTCACTACAAATTTCTCTAATACAACCCTCCCCCTCCCAAACTCCTGCACCACCCCAGACCCCTGTGGTTGTAGCCCTGCAACCTGTAGTCTTGTATTATGTCCCCTGAATGCCCCTGTAGCTGTAGTTTTCTCTGTCTCGCCGTAGATGCCAGTGGAGGTCGAGAAATGCCAGGACAAAGTGGAGTGTTTCAACGCTGACCTGAAGGCAGACTGGGAGCGCTGGCAAAGCAACAAGAGACAAGACTTCAAACAGCTTCTCACCGGCATGGCCGACAAAAACATCAACCACTATGAAAAGGTACGCGGGCTGCTGGAAAGCCAGTATGACTTAAAAACACTACAAAAGACTTTAAATCAATGCGGTAAGGTTAAACTGTAATCACTGATTGATCTGTTGTGGACTTTTTGAGCCCTTTCTGTGTTTGGAGCCCTCCCACCCTCCTGCACTCACACACATGGGGCCCTATTTTAACGATCTAAGCGCGCAGGTGCGTTTAGGTCGTGTACGAATCCACTTTTGCTAGTTTAACGGCGGAAAAAAGGGTGTTTCAAAAGGGTTGTACTTAGTGGGGCCTATCTTGCACACGGTGCAGCGCAGCACAAGACTCAACGCAAGTGTCTTTGCTATTTTAAGACGCCCACGTCGTTTAAATAGCAAATGCACCTGCGCCCATCTGTGCTATTTTGAGGCAGCGGGAAGTGATCGCGCCACTGACAAGAAAACCTGGTCTGAAGTCAATAGCGCAGCATTTCATTGTTATTTTAACAGCGCATTAGTAAAATGCTCCTAGGCTCGTGCACAGCGCGCACACTATGCTTGTTACACATACACAGGGAAGCGCAGCAGCACACAAACATGCAAAAGATTACAAACAAAAATATTACGGTGCAAATCCGCCATCATAACAGCAATGCGCCAAGGTCCAAACGCGCCCGGCTTTTAAAGGGAATGGGAGATGACACTCTGATTGGTTTATTGCATGTTACGGCCAAAACACGATAAGGAGAGATTTTCAGGAGAAGAAACTGATCTGCTCGTGTGTGAAAGCGTGCGAGCAGATCACATATGGCACGAGCAATATGCCACCAAAACTCCAGGAGGTGAAGCAGGCGTCAAAATAACGATGAAATGCTGCGTTATTGACTTTAGACCAGGTTTTTGTTGGTCAATGGCGCGATCACTTTCCGATGCCTAAAGATAACAATACGCCAAGAATTCACTTGAACACACCTCCCTGTAAGACCAGCACGCCCATGGGCGCACAGATGGGTGCAGGTGCATTTGCTATTTAAACGACGCGGGCGCTGGACTGGAAATTGACAACTGCGTCGGTCTTAAACTAGCAAAGACACTTGCGTCGGGCTTTGCGCCGCACCGGGTGCAACATAGGGCCCTTAGCATTGACATCAACAGCTTTTTTTTTTTTTTTTAAGCCAACAAATTTTGATATAGGAGATGCCGGTTTGCCCGTTTCCCCACAATAACACCGATTGGTATGGCTGAGTATCATTTGAAAATGCAGATTCTGGTGCAATTACAATACCTGACATACCAAAATGATTATTAAAAATACTTGAATACATGTTTCAATACAAAAATCAATTTGACGCATTGACACAAATGTTATGATTCAGATTATGAAATATCTGATCATGGAAAATGTTTTCAGTACTCAGCGTTGCGGTAACAATTCAGTCGATTCTAAAAAAGTAAAAGACAGTTGAGCAATAACCAGTTGAATTCATTGTTCAAGGGGCGTCTGGGTAGCTCACCTGGTAGCACGTGTGCCCCATGTACAGAGGCTCAGTCCTCGCTGCTGCGGCCGTGGGTTCGGTTCCGACCTGCGGCCCTTTGCTGCATGCCGTTCCCCCTCTCTCTCCCCTTTCATGTCTCAGCTGTCATGTCAAATAAAAGGCCTAAAAATGCCACATGCAAAAAAAATGATCTTAAATTCATTGCTCAGGGGCACCGAAGTAGTAGCCTGGTTGACACCAGACCCTTCTCAGTTGTAACTGAGAGTGGGTCTGGACAAGGGTTCATCCACAGCCCATTTCCAAAGGGGCGTCATCAACGGACGCCGCTCAAATGCCTCTGGCCGCAATAGGATAGTCCTTCAACCAATCAGACCAACGATCCGGGTGATGTAGCAGCGACAGCGGCATCAACGGGTTGCTGCGCTTCGGTGGCCGTCATGTTGAATGTCAAGAAAAAGCTGCTTGCCGTTGCTGCGCTATCGTCATCGTGTAAAGCCCGCCTCAACGGTTGCGATTGGTGGCTCGATTTGGAGAAATTGGAAATGGGCTTAAATGGGCTCTTGGCCAGACTGACTTGCAGAGCAAATCTCAAATTTGCCGGAAGTTCGTCAGGGTTTTCCCAGGCTACCGAAGTAGTGGCAGGGAGGTCGAGGCGAGGGCTTCTTTTTCACTTACACCAGATTTATCTCACCATGCCAAACCGGATCAAGCTAGCCACCATGACACCCCTTGAACAGATGCATACTGTATTTACATGAAGCTGCCACAGGTTAAATATTTCCCTTGAATCACTGCATCTCCCTCTGCCTCTCCCTCCTTCCCTTCCACCTGGTCTTCATCCGTCTCCTCCCTCTGCAGTGCCAGGCGGCGTGGGAGTCGCTCATAACTCTCCTCCAGGACAAACAGACTGAGGACAAAACGAGCGAGACGAACTGAAACATGTCCTCATGTCTCTGCCCCGGATCTCTCTCTCCCTCTCTGTATAACACACTCTCTCATGCCAAGGAACTGGACAAACAGGGCAGTGGATTTGAGCTGCTGGACTTCGCCCCTGTTTTCCTGTGAGATTACTGTACGGAGAGGGAGTCGTCTCTCTCAGAGATTCGACCTGCTGCGAAGGGGGTAACGAATGGTATATTCAAGGACAGCTGGGAAAGAGGAGAGACCTACTGTGTACAGACATTTTCCTTTTTGTTTTGGTCTTTGTTCCTATTGACTTTTTCTACTTCACATTTCCAATAATCAGTCAGTTTGCCAATGCTACTTGTGTTAATTTAACGTTTTCTGTCTGTTCTCTCCATGTTGACATTGAGACAAATGGGAAGGATAACTCTTCGGCGTCGCAGAAAACCGATAAGATCATGATATTTTGCGTGTTCAGCATTCCGAGCATCCCGAGGATTTTTATTTCCTGTCGGGTCGTAAAGGCCTCTAAACATGATGACAACACTGAAACAACACTCACGCCATTCTCATTCATCTTTTAAAGGCATCATATTGGCTAATTATTATATGTTAAATATTGGTAAATTAGACCCCAACATCCTATACTTAAAGGGGAACTATGCAGTTTTTTTTTAAGCTTAATTTACCTTAACTGAACAGCTTCGGAGTCACTGGAATGGTTATATGACTTTTTTCGAGTTGAATGGCGGTCGTCTCGCTTCCCCTTAGCGCCTGTGAGCGGAACAACCACCCTTGCAACTTTGTCGTCAGGAAGTATCTCGTGATATCAGGTCTCGCGATGTAATGAATTGCTTCATGGCACTGCACGCATACGCCCATTCAGGAACCGGCTAACAAGGTAGCGATGGAGTTTTTCACACTATCGTCATGGCTGAGCCGGCAAAAAAGAAGCAGAAAGCTAGGAAAGCGTCGTCGGAGGAACAGAGAAAGAGGAAACGGAAGACTGACCGAGTGAGGAGTCAGACACGAGTAAACATCGGCGCTGCCAAATATCTATTCCGAAGCTGTAGGGGAGCTCTATAGAGAAACCTGCCAGCAAAAAGCGAGAAAACAGCGAAGAAATGGCCAAAACTGCATAGCGCCCCTTTAATTTAAAGGAACATTCCTGTATTTTTTTTTTTTTGTTGTTGCATGTTTTGGCCCATAAACTCTTATATTTTCCATTATTGTTGACCGTTTTCCAAAAGTTCTTTATAGTTTTCCTATTTTCCCTGCAACCATTGTAAGTATGAAAATCAACTTGCAGAGACTTGAAGCTGTGGCAGCAGTGTTTCACAACACGGCCCGGGCGCAGAAAAAGCCGGTGGAGCAACAAATGTCAAAATGAGTTGGCAGTAAAAGACACTTATCACTCTTCAAATGGAAACTTTAGTATGTATTTTTGACCCTTATCCTTAAAGAGAAGTAGACCTGAAGCAAAGACATTTGACAATGACGACACAATTTGAACGTTGAGCTTAATCAGGAAGTGATTTTGTTGGAAGCTCAGATTTTGTGTTTTTTAAGCCCAAACACTGCAGATTTGGTCACACATTTGTGCTTAGAGTGCAGTGCAGCAGCACCACCTGGTGGTTAACATGCTTATAGTTTTCATTCTTTTGAAACTGGAGGCTAAACAGTCTTGTTGGTTTCTCTTCATATCACGTGTTTGCTTTTTTTTTATACCATGGACATTTTTACCTGCTGCAGGGATTTCACCTCTCTTATTCAAGCAAAGGCTTTAACGCGGTAGAGGATGCTTAATGGCCCACCTGGCAGATTTATCCAAATGAACAGCACACAGAGGGAATCAAAAGTATAGTTTATTCCCTTTTAAACTAATGCAAATAATAGTCCATCAACTTTTTTTTGTCGAAGTTTTTAGAGTCAAATGTCGTTTTCTCGCAGCAATCTGCCACAGTGACACTCATTTAGAGACATTTTCTGAAAGAAACAAACACCGCATTGGGAACGTGGATTTATCGCACCTCATTAAAGCGTAACTGTCACCAAAATGCAACCTAGGGTCTTTTTGTGAATGTACCAGAGTCAAACTTTCGTTTAAAAGCATATTTAGGACGGAAGCGCCACTTTTACAATGTACCGTATTTTAGTTTTTCGGTCAAATGACCTTTTGAATGGGAGCGCTAGGGGCACTTTTATGCTAGCCTCAAAATAGCTATTTTTAAAACACTAAGAAGGCTCGACGCAACATGAAACTTTCCTCGAAGACTCACCAGGGGCTCTACACATGAACTCGAGCATTGAGAACATTGTTTGTGTACCTAGAGTTTACTAAAAAAGGTTTTGGACAACTCACCGTAGCTCTTGTTGTTTCCAGCCGCTACCACCTCGGCAGTCAAAACGAGTCGATATCAAAACAAATAGCCACAGATTTAGTATATCCCTTGTGCAGCGGTGTAGTTAAGGCATAGAGCCCCTGGTGATACTTCGAGCAAAGTTTCCTGTTGTGTTGCGCCTTCTTAGTGTTTTAAAAATAGCTATTTTGAGGCTAGCATAAAAGTGCCTCTATTACTCCCATTCAAAAGGCCATTTGACCGAAAAACAAAAATACGGTACAGCTTAAAAGTGGCGCCTCCGTCCTAAATATGCTTTTAAACAAAAGTTTGACTTGGGTACATTCACAAAAAGACCCTAGGTTGCATTTTGGCGAGAGTTACGCTTTAACAAGATTTATGTTTTGTTTGAGGAGAGAGTGAGTCCCAAAGGCTGCATATGATCTGAAATAACCTTTTAGAGAAGAGTAGAGAGTTAAGAGCTGCCAGGTGAACGTCTGTTCAAGTTGGAATTGGTGAATTTCTCAAACATGTTGATGCTGCTGGGCTGCAAAGAAACAAAGAGCACTGAGGCTTCTGGAAAATCTCTGCTGGTCGGGATTGGATAAACCAGCGTTTAAAGGAGTTTTGTGAACGCTCTTCAGGTCAGAGCCAGACATTGCAAAAACTACATTCGGAGTGATACACACCCTTTACTTCAAAAAGCTATATTTTGTTTTAACGACACAGTCATGTCTGCAGTTCAGTTCTGTTAAACCCTCTGACTGAGCAGTGTGACCCCTCCTGCTCAGCTGTGACTCATGGGAAATTTTGGCTCAAAATGTTGCTGAAATCCATTCTGAGAGATTGTTATACGTCATATGTGTAACCTTTTGCTGAACCCACTTTATTAAGTAATTTTGGACTTTTCAACCACAGAGGATAGACGCAGCATGCTTAGAATCACATCTTGAAGAAGCACATCTACAAAGACACTGATTTTACCTTTTGTTCATTGGTGGCACAGATTCCACAGGGTTTTAGCCTCATAAACAAGAATCAAACCTTTTTTTCCCCAACAAATATAATCATATTTTCTGTTTGAAGAGATTCTTTAGCGTAATTTCATTTATTTCAGACAAAAGGTGCTGATTTGTCAGGTCTGTGCTTTTGGAGGTTCCTGTGTTTTAGTGGTTTCTTTCAAATATCCTTTAGTCAGATTGTCTTTGAATGGCCCTTGCCCTGTTTTTATATGCTGATGCCACATTACTGAGCCTGCCAGGTTAGCCAAATATGATTGCTGTAAGACAGCGATGACATGATGTTAACTGTGGCTGCTTGCAAACTGGTTTTAGTACTCGGTCAGTTCTCTTTATATCCGTCCTTCATGTTTTCCCCTCGAGCTTTAAAAAGCACAAAGCAGCTGCCATTTCTTCTTACTACCAGAAGTCAGGTGACTCATGAAGACAATGTTTATTTAGGCATTTTGAATGCAGCCAGTAAGATGGAGAGAGAAGTTTTCGGAGTCACTGTGGTCCAGTGTCGAGGCAGACAGTACTATGGATGCACTGATGCTTAATTGCTGTATTTGTTTCAAAATATTAAAACAACCAAGAGCCAAAGGTGTTCAGATATCAAAACAAAGCTTCTGTTTGTCTCACATAAACTGTTTTTTTTTATCCCCAAAACTACTGCTTTAAAAGAGTAGTTCCACTATAATTTATTCTCTACACTTTCCATCCTCTTTATGTTAACTGTCACAACTTATATTAGAAAATATTTTTTAAATGGTTTATCAAAACCTCACAGACTGAGTCACTGTTATTCATGCATCATCAATGAATCAGGCAAAGTTATAGGCACCCTGTAGAGGTTTTAACCACTTGGGGCACTATGGAGCAGTGCTTTTGTGTTATCTCAAGGAAACACACAAAGCATTTTGTAAGGAAAACTGAATGTGAATGTGTTCATTTACAAGGAAACTCCTTTGTCTTTCATACTTCTTGCAGTCAGGGTGGTGAGAAAGGCTATATTACGCAGCCTCGCCGACTGCGCGGAGGGTCTGAGCGTCAAGCCCTGCACCTCCAAGATGTTATAACAACGCAGACACTGCATTGCAATGATACAGAAGAGAAGAAGTCCGTTCTTCCGCTCTGATCTGACCGCCGCTCTGATCTGTACGCTGCTCTGACCACCTCTTTGACCGCCGCTCTGATCTGTACGCTGCTCTGACCACCTCTTTGACCGCCGCTCTGATCTGTACGCTGCTCTGACCACCTCTTTGACCGCCACTCTCATCTGACCGCCGCTCTGATCTGACTGCCGCTCTGACTGCACTGACCGCACTGACAACAAGAAGCATGAAACTTTCAAAGGGCACCTTTAAAACCAGATTGTTTCATCAGACTGTAAAGCTTTACATTTCAACATCTGTTTTCATATTAGCACCCTGCACTCTGGAACACCACAAGAAGTAAGACAGCAAAGGGCTTAACCAAAAACATTTTAATATATATAGAAGAACAAAGGAATAGGAAATGTAGCAAACATCATAAAAGCTGATGGGACATAAAAAGCAACTTTGATAACTCTTTCCTTTTAGTTGTGAGATTGGTATCTGTCTGTTTACTGCTGAGCACTGTGAATTGTGGCAGTGATTTAAAGGTCCCATGGCATGAAAATTTCACTTTATGAGGTTTTTTAACATTAATATGAGTTCCCCCAGCCTGCCTATGGTCCCCCATTGGCTAGAAATGGCGATAGGTGTAAACCGAGCCCTGGGTATCCTGCTCTGCCTTTGAGAAAATGAAAGCTCAGATGGGCCGATCTGGAATCTTCCCTTTATGACGTCATAAGGGGAAAAGTTACCTCCCCTTTCTCTGCTTTGCCCGCCCAGAGAATTTGGCCCGCCCATGAGAAAGAGGGAGACATCATGGCTTGCAAACAAGCAAAGCATGGCAGTTGGTCAAGGCCACACCCTTACCCTCCACCTTGCCCCCCCCTCTCTCCTCCTTAATAGCATTTAAAGTTACAGACACAGAAATGGCACATCCTAATGAAAGCTCATTGTGGGACTGGCTCTAATGGCTATAATTCTGCACCAAGGCTACATTTCAGAAAAGAGACTACAAACAGAATACAGTATTTGGGGACCATAGGCCTATATAAAAGCATCCAAAAAGCAGCATGTCATAGGACCTTTATTAAAAAAAAGAGGCATCGGTGCATCTGTAGACTTTCATGCTGTATGGTGGAGATGAAGTAACTTGTTGAATTTACCTGACTGAAGCATGACCAAGTTTTAGGATTATTCAGACTTGATTTGAAATTTCTTTTTGCTCTAATGGCAATATAATGTATATTCTATATACACCGATGTATAGCTTAAATACTGTATATGGTACAGCTGAGTCTATTTTTCTATAAAAGAAGCAGGTGATCAATGTTGGGTTTCCAATGAGTGTGTGAAGATTACAATAATAAAAAAATTCATATATTTATATATACACACACACATATATACATATACACGCACAGACTTGCATAACCCAAATATGAAACTTAATTTTTGATGCTCATTGGAACCCCAACATTAGTTCTCTGATAAATGTACTTCTTCTTATTCAAAGTCATTGTAAAATCCCCATCTTATACTATGTGCCTGCTGATTTATTTTTGCACTATATATGTAGCTCCAGCCCCTGGCAGATATGTGCTGAAAACAAAAAAACTAAATTAGCTTTCTTTCAGTTGCCAAAAAAATAACAATTATTAGTTTGGTGTCAACTTGGTTCTGTAATGTTAAGAAAGGCATCGTCTGCAAAACTGATTCAGGTTAAATGCCAACAGGGGGCGATGATGGCTGCCACTCTACAAGCCTGTAAAGAAGGAAGAGTAATTTTTGTTTTTCTTTAATGTACAAATCAAATGTTTCTAAGCCAAATGTCCCTGTCTCTTCCTCCTGTCTTAGATTCACACATGAAGAGCAAATCTGATTAGCAGCGCAGGATAAACCTGATCAATCAAACCTGCACGAACGGTCAAAAGTCAGACGACTCATGCACATGTGAATCTAGCTGCAGTGTTTTTCTTTCTGTTCCTCTCCCCCAGTGCGTACTGTTTACGTTCAGACCTTATTGTACATTTGGATGTTAATAACATCTTGTTGTAATTATAAATAAGCTTGTACATTGATGTTGTTTTTGATGCAATTTATCTTTACCTCAAATGATTTTTTTTGGATATATTGGACCAATAATAAATAGCAAGAATGCGTTTGATACGTCCATTCTGATTTATTCCTCCTGTACCATTTTCTTTGTTTTCACCAGTTGAAATGTTTTCTAAGTGCATAAACAATAAGTCATTATTTGATGAAAATACATAATAATAATAATAATGATCTGGCGAGTATGCAGCAAAAAACATGAATTGAACTTGTTTAGATACTAATTTCAAAAAATACATTTTGAATGTGTAAAATCTCATTTATTGTCATAATATAAGTAAATTGCATAATACATTGCATCAAGTTGGTTTCATATAGACAAAATCGAAGTAAATATTCCTTAAAAAATACAAAAACTAAACTTTTACCAAACTTGCAGATTCATGGTTCATTAATGGAAATATTTGACAGTTTGTTCCCACCCTTACACCAACATAAAATGTACCTTAGGTGTTATAACCTTTATTTAAACTCACTGACAGCAACGCTTTCGTGTGTGAGTTTTTAAGAAAAGTGTCAACAATTAAAAGTGCAATAATAAATGAACGCGTAACACAAAAATAACAATGCAGTCTGCATGGTCTTCCCTTCAGATCCACCATAAGTACCATTAAGCAAAATGACACTTGCAGCCTGATTATCTGAAATGCATAATTACTGTAGATATGAATTATTATATGTAACTGTAGTTATTAAAAAATCTACATTTCTAAAATGTTTTGTTAAATGAAATCACACAAGCAAAAATCCAACCAATAAGTCATAGTAATATTAAACCACATATATATATATATATATATATATATATATATATATATATAACAAATGAGTTAAAAGTGCTTTCCAACCAATTCAAAATGAACTGACCAAACATAACTGTAAAAAAGCAACAAGACAAGTGAACAGAAAACATATATGATAAAATGCATTAGTGAATAAATATGTAAACACTAAAAAAAGAATGAAAATCATGAAAACACCAATGGCAAAAATATACCATTTTAACTTTCTCTGACCTGCAGGTTTACAAGTCAGCATGTAACTATTGTTGCACTCAGAAGTACTATAAAGTGCATCTATTTTAATTGAAATCTATTAAAAAAGTAGTTCTAATGTGGAAGAAAACAAAAGGTACTGTATGTGAGACCGTCAAATGGCCTCTGTGTTTGTGTGAGTTATGTGTTTGTCTGAATGTTAAGTCATTTGTTTTCCAGTGACTGATGTGTGACTTGTACTGGAAATCTACAAACTAAAAGCATTAAGTCTGAGTATAAATCAAAAATCTCATTGTGTAAATATTTTGTGAAAGCGCCAGTAGTCAACACTACAATATCGTTGCGGTATCGATATCGAGATATTTGGTCAAAAATATCGTGATATTTGATTTTCTCCATATCGCCCAGCCCTATTTGCCCGTATCTCTGTCAAAAGTCCAATCATTGTAACATTCGACATCTTTTTGTCCATCCTGCTGTCTGTTCCTCCTGCAACAGCCAAAGCCTGCCAGAACTCCTCTCCTGCAGTCTCTAAATGTTTACCATTATAGGAAGTGAGATTAAAGGCACCATTCTCCTTTGCCCATTTGCCTATGATTTGCCCATTTCAAGTCTTACTTCCCGTCTGTCTCGTACCAACATTAACTCACTGCTGGCGGTGACATCTTTGCCCTCAGTTACCCTGAATCCTCATGTACTGTCTCTTCTGAGCTGATCTGCAGCCGACAATACTGGAGGGAGAAGAGAGGAAATGTTCTTGAGAAGACATGATGTGTTTTGCACTACAAAGTGCTTACATTGTAAATGGGATATTGAGCCCTAGGAATAGATGTTTTCACTCCCAGCAACATTATATATCATCCACATCATACCTGATGGGTATCATTCCCAGTACTGTAATGATGCTGGAGAGCGTGAAGACGAAGCCTGGGAACCAGTCCAGGGTTCTCTGATAGATCTTAGTAAAGGCAGGGATGTACACCAGACCGGCAAACTTCAGAGCCAACTGCAGGGAGGTGAGAGTGGTGCCTGATGGGAAGGAGGACGGATAGGTCAAAGGAAAGAGAAGTTAAAAAAGGTTTAGGGGAACCATGTACATTTTCCTTTCTCACATAGATCTCTTTAAAGGAATATTTTTGAGATTCTTTGGAAATACACATTCGTTTTTTGGCTGAGAGTGAGATTAGAAAACTGATATCTTATATCTGTACTGTAAATATGAAGCTACAGCCTGCAGCCTGCTAGCTCAGCTTAGCATACAGACTGGAAACAGGGGAGACAACTAGCATGCTCTCATATATGTTTTTTGATTTCCACATTTGTAAGTGTGTGTGAACATGAATAGGGTCGGGGTTGCTAATGTGTGTGTGTGTGTGTGTGTGTGTGTGTGTGTGTGTGTGTGTGTGTGTGTGTGTGTTTGCATTGCACTGACTTCCTTCTCTTTAATCATCAGTGACCAAGCGTGTGTGTGTGTGTGTGTGTGTGTGTGTGTGTGTGTGTGTGTGTGTGTGTGTGTGTGTGTGTGTGTGTGTGAAAAAGGGAAGCATGGCACTCTAACCAGAGGCTTTTTACGATGCGTATCTTTTTGGCTGTCGGGTAAGATATAATGACACAACTCTCATCAATAAAGCAATAAATGCACTAAACATGACAGATTGATAATAGCAGTGTGAGAGGATTAGTAAAGTTTTTTTTACTCTGATCCAGATCCACGATCTCACTATCAGTATTATAATACTACAATATGTGCATTTTAGCTTCAACAACAACGCAAGGCGTTGTAAGGGATTGATTTACGTTGTGAGGGAAAAGGGAGAAAAGGTGAAGTGAGAATTGTTTTCTTTTCTTTTTAAATGAAGGTGAACTGACCCTTTATTAATATTTTAGAACTGTTAGCAGCAAGTTAAAGTTGTAAAGGTGTACATGTACTGCCCGATGCACTCTCCAGATTTCTTACTTGTATAATCAAATCAATGTGTTGAAAGCATCAGTAGCAAGTGCATTACCCTGCTGTGTATTTAATTGTTTTCACTGTTTAATCATCTCTACTGTTATAATTACTCATCTGTAGTGCTTTCATACGCCTTCGCACACACACAGAGGTTGCATACTCACCACATGACGATGCTGGAACGTGCTGTGAGAGCAGAGATCTGATGGTGGGCATCGGGATGAGAGCAAACAGATTGAGTACGCGAGCTGCAGACAAATTGAACGCTGGTTAATATTTTTCCTCCGCAAGGTTCTTTTGCACCCACCACCGACAGCTACCATTTTCTCTCTTTTCTATACTCTCACCATCTTAACAATCAGTCTTTTTACTTTAACATGTGCATGACAAAATATGACAATATGACATTTTGTTCCCATCTACCACTCCTTGCTTTAAAACGAGACTGGTTTATTTATTTTTTTATTTAACCTTTATTTAACCAGGTAGGCCGTTGAGAACAGGTTCTCATTTGCAACAGCGACCTGGCCAAGAAAAGCAGATGCGTGCAAGACAGCATACAGTTTCACATTCAATACAGTACAAGAATACAGAATACAATAGGCTATATAAAGTACAGATTAGGTAGGCATTACAAAGCTACTAGAAGGATAACATTATATAATTTTCATAAGGGCTTATTATTTGCTGTTGTGTGATAGCTCTTTTCTCCCAGACTTTTAAAACCACTTTACAATGGAATTTTTGTGACTTATTTGACATACTATACTATGACTTTTTAATGGCTTTTTTGACTTACACTACTATGACTTTTTCATCACCTTTTTCAACATACTACACTATTACTTTTTTATAATTATTTTCCTTATACTATGACCTTTTTATCACTTTTTTCGACATACTTTACCTTTTTTCGACATACTATACTATGACTTTCTTATTACTTTTTTTCGACATACTATACTATGACTTTTTTCGACATACTATGACTTTTTTTATCACTTTTTTCGACATACTATACTATGACTTTTCTAGGACATTTTTAGACATACTACACTATGACATTTTTATGACATACTATACTATAACCTTTTTAATCACTTTTTTCGACATACTATACTATGATTTTTTTCGACATACTACACTATGACTTTTTTCGACATACTATGCTATGACTTTTTTCGACATACTATACTATGACTATTTTAAAAGAGATTCTACAGTATTATGATGGTGCAGTGGTCAGGCTTGCTGCAACTAGCTCCAAGATGTGGAAACAGGTTCTGGGGTTGCCAGTTCAAAACCTCGTCGACAAAGCTTTTGGTTTGCAAGTTCTTCAAGATTTTCTTCGACATACTATACTATGACTTTTTTCGACATACTATACTATGACCTATTTATCACTTTTTTCGACATACTATACTATGACTTTTTTACCACTTTTTTCGACATACTATACTATGACTTTTTTCGACATACTACACTATGACTTTTTTACCACTTTTTTCGACATACTATACTATGACTTTTTTCAACATATTACACTATGACCTTTTTATCACTTTTTTCGACATACTATACTATGACTTTTTGTATCACTTTTTTTGACATACTATACTATGACTTTTTTTATCACTTTTTTTTTACATACTATACTATGACTTTTTTTCAACATATTACACTATGACCTTTTTTATCACTTTTTTCGACATACTATACTATGACTTTTTGTATCACTTTTTTTGACATACTATACTATGACTTTTTTTATCACTTTTTTTTTACATACTATACTATGACTTTCATCACTTTTTTCGACATACTATACTATGACTTTTTTCGACATACTATACCATGACTTTTTTATCACCTTTTTCGAGATACTATACTATGATTTTTTTTTACATACTACACTATGACTTTTTTTCGACATACTATACTATGACTTTTTCCGACATACTATGCTATGACTTTTTCATCACTTTTTTCGACATACTATACTATGAATTTTTCATGACTCTTTTTGATGGACTATACTTTGACTTTATTATAACTTTTTCCGACACACTATACTATGACGATTTTAACACACTATACTATGAATTTATCATGATTGTTTTCGACATAGTATACTATGACTTTTTTTTAAACATACTGTACTATGACTTTTTCATGACTGTTTTCGACATACTATACTATGACATTTTTCGACATGTGAATTTCTTACCAATTTTTACGACACATTGTACTGACTTTTTTAGCACTTTTTCCGACATACTATGTTATGTCCTTTTCCTAAACATACTGTACTATGACTTTTATCACTTTGTTCGACATACTATACTATGACTTTTTTTTATAAATTTTTTCGACATATTACACTGACCTTTTAATCTCTTAATTTTCATTTTATTTTAGAAGTTATCTGTTGTAGTTAGAGGGTAAAAATGTCCATTAGTCGTGATCCACCACAAGTGGATCATTCCTGAGTTAAGATTCTTACCGATGTAGAACATGTAGGTGGCTGTCACAAAGGACATGAAGTAAATTCCCGAGGCGAATGACACCATGCCAATCAGGATGAGCATCACCTCGCTGACGCAGCGACGAAACACCATGACGCCAACGAAACTGGTGAGAAAAATCATGAAGCCTGCTGCGTTCCCATAACCCACCTGGACAAAGAGAGAGAAAGAGAAACAAAGGAAAATCATGTGATTGGACAGCAAACAAGAAAATTAGTGAAAGAAAGAGAAAAATGAGAGAAAGTAAAATTAAAAGTGAATATACACTGTAGTCTACTGTACATAAAAACACACAATGCATATATGAATCTACTGTATGCAGCTTCTTCATTACAATAAGTCACATTCAATGGCGCAACCAAAACAGCATGTGTAAGTGAAACTAACAATTCAGTCTAAATAATTAATTTGAAAATTGCTGGCAGCAAATGTTTATACATTTCCGCTGATTATATTTTATCTTACTGCCTAACAATTTTAATGAATTTTAAATCAGCAAAAAAACTTTTGTTTTATCTTTCATGCATCAAAGTCACAAATACAATACCTAAATACCAACATAAAACAGAGCAAAATGTCACCTGAGTGGCGCTCCAGTTGAGTGGCTCTTTCAGCACAAAACTGCCCAGTATTTCTATGGCTCCACCCACTGCAGAGTTGTACAACATAGCAGCTGCAAACAGCAGCACCACATTCACCATGTTTTTCCCAAGAGGAGCCTCCGCAGGGGCTTCACTGTAGGCGGGAGGAATGAGGTGGCAATTGTCCTCTGGCTCTGTGTTGGGTACTTGTTTCACCTTAAATTAAGATGGACACACACACACACACACACACACACACACATATTTAACATCTGCATGAGCTGTATTATAGCTATATTATATAGCTATTGTGGTAACTTTAGTAAACATTTGGGCTGCATTAGGGAATAAAAGAAGAACATGTTTTTGTTCTAAATGATTTTTTATTTTTTTGAAATACACAGTTTACAAGAGTGAGTTTATTCCGGTGTCTGTATCCTTTCTATTTGTGCCTCTTCAGTTTCACAGTATATACAACAGCCTTCATTAAACGTTCTTTTTGAGTTTTCATACATGGAGGTAAACAGCACCTGCATACCCAATTTCAATAATGCGTCCCATGACAACTCGTCAGGTATTATTCCTTACATAACATACAAGGAAACTGGTTAGGTGATTTATCATCCACCCAAAGTATTTTCAAAGGTGGGGCAAGTTTGAGTGACAATAGTGAAGCAGTTCTCAGACTCTGGCTAGCTAGAAATGTTTCAGATATAGTATGGAATTGCTGTGTGTAGCAAAAAGCTAGGAGAGGAAGTAGTTATTTAACTACAGAAAGTTATTCACTTTATCTTTTTGGGAACAGGAAACAAAAGAGTAATTTATCCAAATGACTAGATTAGAAACACACACACACACACACACACACACACACACACACACACACACACACACACACACACACACACACACACACTGACCTGCAGCAGGAATCTGGAGTGTATGAGGCAGAGCAGGTGCAGCAGTGCGCTCACAGTGAGCAGGACGATCCCATGCTCCAAACTGAAGCTGTACAGCAGGAACAGATGACCCGACACCAGGCTGCCCACCAGACCTGCTGCCCCATACAGCAGCTCCACTTTCATCATCACCTGCACGGGACATGGACACACATTACTTCTTTCAAAAGTTGATGCCCTCCTGACTAACTAAAACTTTAAGAATATGTATTTTGATATATAATGTTTCATATTCTCGGTTAGGTTTAAGCCAATCATTTTTATGCATTTGTCAAGGGCTGGGATGACAAGCCAGTATTAGGTGTAAGGCATTTTGGAAAGTTTTCTCTTTTTTTTTCCAACAGAGGGTAGATTATATTTTGTAACCAAACATTATCACTAAAGTTGCCCTATAATAAATGCAGCCTTACAATTAGCCTAATAAAGTAGCCAAGGCTACTTTTGTTGTATAATTATATTATTATTTAGGATGTTATAGTGTAAAACTATATTGGAAAAGTAGACTACACTTAGGCCTAATGTAAGACTTCTGCAAGTAGCCTGTACAGTACTATGAAGTAAAGCTCGGAATCCTAACTGAGAGCACCGACCTTAGACCGGTCAGTCGCAGTGGAGCCGAGCGACGCCAGGGTCATCACGCCAGGCCAGTAGGCGCAGAAGCCGCCGGACAGCCCGAAGACAACCGCCGCGCCGAACATCACCTCCAACGGGAGCCGAAAGACGACCACCAGGAGCAGGGCGAGCCTGGACAGCAGGTACCCGCTCATGGGCACCACGATGGGAGCTCTCCTCCAGCCGCGGTCGCCTAACCTGGCCAGGAGCAGCGCAGGGAAGATCGGCACCAGCCTGATGATGAGGTTGTAGGCCATGTAGAAGTCCGTAATGGCTTTCTGCTGGCTGTCCTCCCGGGACAGGTGGGCATCCGGGTAGGTGGCGTTAACATTCCGGTCCTTGACCACCATCAGCAGGGCGGTGTCGAAGAGAGTGCTACCCAGCTGCTCAAGCACGACAACCGGCTCTATCTGCCGGAGCACCGTTTGGCACAGACTCGACAGGACCATGATTACACTTTTAATTACAACCTTAAAACTTCCTTATTAAACTTTAAGTCAAAATCAGACTGAATGTGAACAAATGCAAAAGTCAACAGCGCAGCTGCTAAAGTTTTCTTCCTCAAAGTCACAAGTGTGTCTGTTTTTGAAATGAAAGCTCTGAGGGAGAAAATACACATTTCTCACGCCCACTTCCTCCTCCTCACAGCATGAAGAAACGGAGAAAAGTGTGTGTGTGTGTGTGTGTGTGTGTGTGTGTGTGTGTGTGTGTGTGTGTGTGTGTGTGTGTGTGTGTGTGTGATTTTGGAAACCACCCTACCCTCAACACCTAGACTGGGACACATTTGTTAATAGTTAATAATTCTGTTTTCAACTATTAAAAGGCAAATACTTTGATAGTGAACAGAACAATAGCAGAAAAGAGAAAGTAAAATGATCATAATGGCCTCTGTGTTATTATGGTATTCAAATACACATGTCAGAGTAAAATGAAAATCAGGTAATCCATCTCAGTAGGCAATTACTTTGATCATCGGTTACTTCTTCAATTAATCAGTTGGTTATGTATGTAAATGTGTGTGTAAAATGTGAAAACATAGCGAAAAACTGCCCATCACATCTTCCAGTTGTTTGTTTTGTTCAACCAAAAATCCCAAAAGCCGAAGAAATTCAGTTTACAACGATATGAAACAAACAGCAAATGGTCACATTGGCTTGTTAGTTTGAAACATGAATGAACCACTCAGAAATCCCACATTTACAGGTTTTGTTTTTAATGAGAAAATATTCATAATATATATATGGTAGGTGTATAACAGTGAGCCGTACATGTGCTATAAAATAACAAAGCAGAGTATGAGCATACAAGTGGTTAACATAGGAAGAGAGGTTATACTGTATACTGTATAATAAGATTGCTTTATCACACACACTCACACACACACACACACACACACACACACACACACACACACACACACACACACACACACACACACACACACACAAACACACACACACAGACAGACAGACAGTGTGAGTCCCACACTGAAGCTTGGGCGCTTCTGAAGGCGAAAAACAAGCTACCAGCATTTCAAAATGATAAATAAATCCTCTTTTCACCAAGAATTCCAAAAACAAAAGCATAATAATAATAATATTAATAAAGCAAACAATTACAACTCCTCTGCGTGCGCATAATGTCTGTAACCATTTCAAAAGTGTTATGTATTTAATGAGAACTCAAAACGGTTTGGGGTTTGATTGTGTCCTTTGAGGGTGAAATTTAGAACAGTGTGTGTGCTTGTGTACATTTTAATAACACAGTATTACAATGTGTGGCAGCAGCTACAGTACACTAGGGACGAAGCCATTTGCTTTTGTTGCTCAAAACTCAAATCGTGCTGTGAATAATAAAGCTTAGAAATAGTAGATGCTCAGCTGGCATCCAGAATAGGCCACTGTTCACCATCATCCATCACAAAGGATCTTTATTTGTCATTCATACTGAAAACATGTCTGCTTGAGCTCCTCTAAAAATCAAATAACTCTCACATGGAAATGCATCCAAATATTATTTTGTTTGTCCCTTAACTCATGTGGCAAAATCAATCTCATATCAGCATCGGTGACACTGTACCTCCGTTGCAACTGTGGCATCGGCACTTTCTGCAGCACCACAATAACGTCTCATAAAAAGGGACGCTAGTCCTTTACATACTTTTTTTTCATTTTATATATTATCACGTGTAGAAAAACAATAAAGAGGAGGATTGTCAGGAACCATTGTGGGGGTTTTTTCAGTTTCAGGGGAAATGGACACATATAGGCACGAGTCCTTGGTTTACCCTTTAGAGAGCATATTACAATAGATAATTAAATAGAGTCAGATAATTTGCACTCAGGATGGAACTGTCCCAATAAATATAATTATTAGTCATTATTGTGGAGGGTTAGTATGTGTCCTGCGATTCCTTATCGTTTGTGCAACTTTATCTCAGTTTTAATTCTATAGCTTTTATTCAGTGTTTGTGAGCAAACAGAAAGATCAGTTCCTGCCTGAAAGACACTCGGACAGGACACGCTGGCAGATGCAGTGATATAAACTGTGACCTGCGGTTTCCCAGGGCAATCTTTCTCACCATCCTCCTGACATCCTAATGCTGAAAAAACACCAAAAGGGCTTCAATAAACAAGCTAACAAAGACTGAAAAGTAGAGCAATTTCTGCTACTTTTCAGTTAAGTGGTTCAATGTCGCCAGGTTTCTATCTGAAATACTCATTTGAAAACAGTCCTGTAGGCTTCAGGGATTATTCCTGTTTCAATTTGTTTTACCGTTTTAATTTGGAAGTTGAACCTTGCTTTTTGCACCTGGACAACCCAAAGTAACACCATACTCATAGCGCCTGCAATTCTTCATTCATTTAACAAAACAGGAAATCACACCATCCTGCAAAATCAAAGCTCACAAAATATATATATATATATATATATATATATATATATATATATATATATATATATATATATAAACAGACAACCCCAACACATGAATCTCCCGCTTGTTATGTTATTAACATAGACAATGAACAGACGTTCAGCCTGTAGTTGTGGCCTGTTAATGAAACTGATAATCGATTGCCTTCTCTTTTTTCACTGCTTGTTGTGTGCTTGTTTCAGGATAGGAAAGGAGTGTCACTTCATGCACAACAATCAGCACTTCTGAAATAGATTTTAAAAGCGTAGAGACTGACGTTTCTAAATAACAACATTCTGTTTTTGGTAACACGCTTCTTCAATATTTTTCATCAAACTTTATCCTCAGCTCGCAAGGTATAGTAGATAACACGGCAGTTGCCCCACTGGAATCTCAACATACATTACATGTTCAGTCATATATCAAATACACAGTCCTACCTCAGTATAATACAGGAAACAACTGCTTACATCAGAGAGCACAGGTCAACAAAGCGACGTAGCCAGCAAAGGTAAAATAAGTGTTTTTTTTTTTTTTAGAATAGAAACCCCCCCGACCCAGCCCTTTCATTAATACACAGTCTGACTGAAGTGACGCAAACATGACCCGCAGTTAGCTTCCCTCTTCCCCATCTGTCTGTCACTTAATAGACATGAAGTCAGTAGTGTTTTATAGACAGACTTTCTATCTAATGTGGTTGCGTATTTTCTCTAAGGTCTACTGAGACTGTAAGTAATACAGAATAGGAGAAGGTACAATACATCATACATAACGTGCATCCGACAATTACTGACGGTCTAAGGCAAAGTTGAACCTTGATGCTAGTTTTGCAAATGTCCTCGCTAGCATTTAACAGTTCAAGGACCCTCAAGTCGGCACTTACCATTTAATACAGATGCTTAAAAGGATTGCAAAAGCTCCCACCAACACGTCATGTGTGCCTTCTATCTGTACTGTGGCACAGCAGGACGCAGAAGACAAAACTTTACGTGTTCTGAAAGTGATGCTTGGGCTCCCATTTGTTTTCAGTGCCTGGAAAAACACGGCAGCCTTCCCGCAGCATCATCCAATAAAGGTAAAAATAATTCTGACATGACAGAAATTAGGCCTCGCCTTTTTCTCATTTAACGTTCAGTCAGAGGTTTCTTGATAGTCACTTTGGACACACCTGCTTGTCGTTTGCATCTTTTTTTTTCTCTTCCCCTGTTGGTAATGAAAACATTTTCACACATTTTGAAGATGATTGGGGTATTTATCGAGCACCCATTTCAAGTCTCAGGCAACCTGTCAAAATAAAACCTTTAGATCTCAGCCCATATTTCAATAAGAAAATTACAGGCAAATGAAAATTCCTATGAATATTTAGTTAATTCAACGTCTACCGACTAGTAAAAAACCTTTCATCCCAAATACATTTCGGAACAGCGCTCTTAAACCACCAGAAAACCCTTCCAAAGTGTCTCTTGCATCACTGACCTTTTTTTCTCTCCAAACTCACCTCAACACTTCAAATGTCTCTCACATACTCAGTTCAGTCTCTTAACATACTGTTGGCCTTCAATCCTCAGGTCAGAAAACCCCAACTTGATGCATCTCTTCGATGAGCCCCATTGGTCGAGCTAGAGGGTCATGTGATCATCAGAATACTATAGTAGCAAAATAAATACTGTTTCCTTTCCCTATCCTCGCTTCATTCTCCTCTTCCTCCTCCTCCTTTCCACTCGGTCCTTTATCTGTCTCTGGAAGGAGCAGTTTACTCCTCCTCCTCCTCCTCCTCCTCCTCCTCTTCCTCTTCCTCTTCTTCTTCTTCTTCCTCTCCTTCCTCGTTGGCATAGATACCGGCTTCCCACTTCCGTGCCATGTCGCTCTTCCTCCTAGTGACGCGAGTGGCCTCCAGAACCTGTCAATTACAAAACAATCATTCAGACGAGCGTACAGTCAGAGCAACGTAATAGTTAGCATGAGCCAACTGTTTACTGATAAAACCCATGCTTTTTTCCCAGCTCATCAGGGATATAATGGCAACACAATCACACCACACCAGTGACTTTCATTTGGCATGCAGTCCTTGTCAAAAACTGAGGGAGCGCTTGGTTAAACCAAGTCCTTGAGTTGTATCTACCAGAATAAAGCACCAAATGAAGCGCACCTGCAGTATTTGACAATAAAAACAAAAGTCATTTTGTTTCTTTCCAGTAGAAGTTTCATGCTTCAACGCTGAGCCCTACCTACGTTTCTACTGGAGAGAAGTTGATGCTCGCTATTGCATCTACTGTGACCTCCAGTCGATACATATAACAACTCAGAAAGGTATATTTCTTTGAATGAAACTTTTATATGTCCATTTGGTAGAAAAGATATGACTATCATTCATCTGATGTTTATTACCCGACATTTGCAAATTTATATTTGTTGCCGTATACATATATTAGCGCATCATGACATTAATTCTTTTCTAATATTTTAAATTAGCACACATCTCCATTTTAATTTGTTAGGGAGGGCAGGTGCAAAACATTGTGCATGGGGGGGGGGGGGGGGGTTTCAATGGTCACACCAAATTGATGGACAAGCACATGCAGCACCAACACCACAGAGCTGAACAGTAATGCAGTGAGACCACAAGCAGACCTGGGATCAGATATAAAACTGTTAAAGGTTTCCCTCACAGAATCCTCCAGGTCTAGGGTTTCAAACTAAAATAATACATCCCCATCTATGTTTTCTGGACCACTTTCATATCCGGGAGACTGGGTGAAGTGACACAGTTTGTGTTTCTTGCTGCTGACTCATCTACAATGTTTTTACAACATTTAATGGAGGGTAAAAAAAACAGCTTCGGGATGCTCTCCAAATCCCAGGGAATAAACAGTTCTTTCAGTGAGATGTGATACAGACATATTAAAAACCCCAACAATTTTCAACCGTTGCAGAAAGCAGGGATGTATTACTTTTTCTATGACTTTTCAATTGAGTCTGACCCAGGTCTGTCAGTAAAGGCGGTTCATGGAGTGAACAGGTTTGAGGTGAGACAGATACCTCAGTGGTTACCTCGTTAGCCAGCAACAAATGGGCATACTGACCGACCAGCAGGAGAGAAGCAACAGTACAAATAGTCAACACATGTGATGTCATCATGGATAAACAAATCAAACAAGATCAGCAATGACAAAAACGGGTAACAACAACACTGCTGCAAATTATTAATAATTATATTATTGTATATCCTGAAAAATGCATGATAACTACGAATGCACTGTCATACATTTTCTGGTAACACTTTACTTGAAGTTATCTACAGTCATGAACACATGACACAATCATGACACATGAACCCTAACCCTAACTATAACCCTAACCATAACTTGTCATGACAAAAACCGAATGACACTTACTGACAGAAGCTTTATGTCATATACGTTTGTGACTTGTTTATAATGTTTATGACACGTTCATGACAGTGTCATGTCACTCTTATGTAGATACTTTCAAGTGTAACCCATTTTCTTTTGCAGAATATGATGTGTTTGTGTAATGTAATGTTACCCTCAGATGTATGTTTTCTCGTATGTGAATGTTAAGTGTTGGTGCTTATGATTTGAGAAAACTCGGTGGAGAAGTGAAACTGTTGTCTGTGATATTTTCTGGTTATGTAACTTTCTTTCCATCATGTAAGCCAATGGGCTTCGTAGACTTTTGTTTCAGCAGATAAGTCTGCCAAGATTCAATATTTCTTCTTAATAAAGAAACCTGGCTATAAAAGACGTATTCAGATACAAAACAAACGAGTAAAGATGGAGTCAGGACAGAAATCCCCCAGCGTCTGTGACTTACTTTCAATTTCAGTTCCTGCTTCAGGCTGGTAAATTCCCATTGCTGTTATACGGTATTAGCTCGTGCCAACAGGCCATGAATGGAAGCATTCAACCGTGTTGGTATTACTAAATCCCAGTGAACCACGAGAGCCAAACAAGCATGTAATGTGTGATGAGCTGCATCACCTTTCTGAGAGACATTTTGGCATCTTGGTTGCATATCTTCAACAACAACTTCTACAGGTTTATACTAGCTGATGGTCAAGTATTATCTGTGCAAAAATGCATTTGTTGTTTTGTTTTGTTAAAAAACGAGTCTTCTCTCTACTAATCTAGTTTTTCCAGGTTCAAATACTTACACTGTTGTCCTCCAGCTTCTCCCTCCTTTTCACTTTGTGTGTTTCATAGTCTTCCATAAGCGTCTGCATGAAGTTTTTGGGTCGTCCTCCAGAGTCCTCGCTGCCGGCGTCAGACAGGGCTCCTTCTGAGGGTGAGGGTGAGACGGGCGGTGCAGGTCGCACTTTCTCGATCTTTCCTGTACATTACAGAAAAACACATGGAGATAGACACGTTTGTTAAATTACACCAAGCACGAGTGGTTTACTGAAGCAATATTTGATTGTAACTTATTACGTATACGTACAAGAAGTCTTTTTTTAAGGTTTTTAGTTCTAGTGCAACAACAACAACCTACAGCAGTCTCATACAGAGACCAACGAGAAACAGCCTTGTGAAGCGGTACAGTAGTGACTAACCTGGGGCTGTCTTCGCTGTCAGTGTGAGTCTAGCTGGCAGGCTGTTGCTCTTCATCTTATCTGCTGGGGAGATCTTGGTTTGCCGCATGCCCGTCCTCACCGGGCCGAGACTGTTGCTGGAGGCATTGCTGGGGCGGGCAATAACCACAGGCTGCTCCTTCCTCTGTTTCTTCAGCTCCTCCTCCCTCTGCTGAGCTGCTCGGATCTCCTCTTCGATCATGGACAGAGTTCGCTGCTTGTTGGAGCGCAGGCGGAACGGCCCACTGGCTGCCTCCGCGTCTGGGCCTCGTGCAGCTGCGGCCGTGCTGCGCAGTTCAGCTGCCTCGGAGTATTTACTGAAGTAGCTGAACTCTGGTTTCTCCGGGCTTGGGGGAGAAGGGGGACGGTAGACTGGGGTCGGCCTGGGAACTGGAGCTGGCGCGGCAGAGGCAGGGGCCGGAGCTGGGGCGGAAGAGGCGAGGGCTCTGGCGTAAGAGGACTGGATTTTGATCCTGGGGCCTCCATCTCTGGGTCTCTGGGGGGGCGAGATGGGCTGAGAAGGCGGTGGAGAAGGCGTCTGGAGCTGCGTTCGCTGTGCTGGACTGGAGGGCTGCTGCTGCAGAGCGTGTTGTGATTCTGAAGGCTTCTCTTGGGAAACAACTCTTACTTCTGGCCCTCTGTCTGGCTGAGGGGACAGGCTGGATGGAGCAGGACTGGTGGACACAGGCGATTGGAGGCTGGGAGCTCCGCTCGAAGACACAGGAGAAGAGGAAACTGGCTCTGGGCTACTTGAAGAAGCCGAGGATGGAGACACAGGGGCACTCAGTTGTGAAGAATTCAAGTCCGATGGCTGCCACTCCTCTCCATCCTGAGCTGCCAGGGCATTTTGGATAGCATTTTGGACAAGTACCCCTGCGTGGTAGTCCAGCTCCTCTTCTGTTGGACTGCCACTGGTCTGCCCATTGACTGGCGTGGTGGGCTGGGGGGTAGGCGGTGACACCGGGGTAAGTGGCAATGGGGTAGGCGGTAGCGAAGCCCCGCTGTCGGAAACATTATCCAAGCTAAACACAGTAGTGTCCTGAGAACGGACAGATGACTCGTCTAATCCTGAGTCGGACTCCTCTGGGTGAAAACCTGGATGGAAATGGCGCTTCCCTTCCTCCTCGTCAGACAGGATTGTCATTACAGCTCGTGCACGAGTAAATTCTGCTGCAATTCCTTCATCAGACCAGGCCAGGTGACCCTCCCCGGTTTCTGCAACAATGTCTCCGCTCCCCTGGCTGCCTCTAGTCATGGATTTCGAAAAGGGTTTGGCGGAGTATATGTGAGGAGCTACGTCCCTCTTGGTTGCCTCCCCTTGCAGAAACTGCCTCCTAGCAGACGAGAAGTTGATCTGCTCCTCCACAATGTCCTCCTTCCTGTTTAGCTCTGGGTCAAAGGTCACCATTGTGGGAGGACCTGATACCTGGGGCTGCAAATACAGATGAGATGGGAGGACAGAATACAGAGGAAATAAGAAAAGAAAGGTGAGACAGAAATGTCAGAAACAACACTGTTAGATTGCAGTGCAAATCATTTTCATATCCCGCATCATTAGTCTTGTGTGTGTGTGTGTCTGTGTGTGTGTGTGTGTGTGTGTGTGTGTGTGTGTGTGTGTGTGTTTGTGTGTGTGTTACCTGTGAGTATGTATAAGTATGTTTCTGCTGTTTCCTCTCCTGGTATTTCTTGAGGGACTCAAGCTGCTCTGCATCCAGCTGTTCTTCCAAAGGAACCTTGAATGAATGAATGAATGAACCAACCAAAAAATCAATCAATCAGTTTGTCAGGAAGTCGATTGAGGTAACATAAAAGAAACAAAACAAATATTAAGTGGGAGGCTACCTCCTGAGGAGGGTTCCACCAGCGGTTGGCGATCCCAGGGTTTTTCTTCACGGCCTGGTCTTTAATCAGCTCCTGACGCTCACGCTCCAGCTCCTGTACCTGAGAGAAGAAGAGTATGAATATTCACAAAGAGAATTCCCAATAATTTTTACTATAGCATTAGCTTTTAATCACATATTAGCTGACAAGAGACAGGAGAAACATATGCACATTAAAGGTGCAGTAGGTAAGACTTATAAAACTTTCTGTCATATTTGCTGAAACTGACCCTATGTTCAAGTAGAACATCATGAAGCAGGTAATTAAAAAAAGAATCCGGCTCCTCTGGCACCACCTACAGTCTGTAGTGTGATTTGCAAAAATCCACCGCTCCCTGTTCAGATGCACCAATCAGGGCCAGGGGGGGGGTGTCTAACTGCGTGTCAATCACTGCTCATGCACACACATTCATTCTCCCTTGTGGGGGGAGGGGCGTAGGAGACCGTTTTGGGCTTTAGCAGAAAGGGGGGGAGGGACTGAGAAGTTGTCGATGTTCAAATTTTTTGGCTAATTCCTGGATCTTCGCAATCCTACCTACAGCACCTTTAAGTAGCCTATATCTATTCAGTATAGTCCTATGAGGCCTGTTAGCAGGCGAAACAAGAATGCTTTCCATTGCCTCACCAATCCGTTGTAATAGCCATTGAGCTCAGAGGATCTCACAGTGGGACTCGACTGAAAATGATTGTGTTTTATTTTTTAGTGGTTGATTTTAAAACAGTGGAAAGTTTCACTGGTCATCACTGTTTCCTCATCTTTGATGAAAATGTGAACCACAGCTAACCTTTTGGACAATGATGTCGCATCATGTGCTCATGTTACTCAGGGTTAACTTATGACACACTTTCATTTCAAAATTGCTTCCTTTTAGGAAGTAATTTCTTAATTTCATGATTTGATCTAAAGTGTGTTGTGATACGTACAGTATACGCTGTGACTTTGGTCATACCATTGTAGATGAAGAAAGTACTAATATATAACTTAATACTGTACCTTTTTGTGCATTTTTAACTCTACACTCTGGGACTATTTCCACACATTTTCATATTTTTCAGACCTTTGTTTTAATGCTGAGGCTGGATAATAAAAGCGTACCAAGAAAACAAAAGTTCAGCTATTATGGTTTTTCTTCGAGATAAACGTCTGGAGGACGTATTCATATACGATAAATCATTCATTTTAGGCTGAACATTTTATTTTTTAGCTTACCTTGTCATAATTAAGCTGGCTTTATAGCTGCATGTGTTTCATGTAAGCAATTCAGACTTTTTGACAAAAGGCAATAATCACTGCCTGACTTTAAAGGGACTAATTCAAGTAAACCTTCATTTATGCTTGTTTACATTATGGTCATTTGGTAGGACTTAAGCGTGATTTATACTTCTGCGTAAAATGTGCGCCGTGACGGCGTGGCAACACACGTCGTCTCTTGGCAGCATTGCATTTCCCCCTACTCATTTTCTGGTTCTCCTTCTCCATAAACAACACCAAATCAAGGAGAGGGTTAACTTTTCCTGCTATAGATTTCCCACCGTCATCAGAAAGCACAGGGGAGACACTACCACACACTCCCCATACACACACATGCCGGCTCGACGCGCTACCAACGCACAAGTATAAACTTCAGGCCACTTACGTAGGCTGCAGCCAGGGGCGTTTCTAGGACTTGAGGAGGTTCGGGGCTTAGCCCGGACCCATTTAAATAAACTGAATGCAGTGCAAAACGGTGATTGGCTTGCCCAGCTTGTTAATAGCCAGTGTATGTTCATTTCAGCTGGCCAGTTTGTAGATGTAATTTAGATGGCGCCAACATTTGGCCTAATCATAACTGGCCTGCCAACCCAAAGGCCAAGGTTTTGTTTCCAGACGTGTGTGGTGACTTATGATGGAGGGGGGGTTCTGTGGGTCCTCCCCCAGAAAATTTTGAGCATTAAACACTTCATTTCCTGCATTCTTGTGAATTTTTATGCACCTATTTATACCTTTTTCTGAATCAATATGCTGGAAATATCTTTATGTGAAGGGAAACATAGCTTACAATCCAAATATAAAAACATAATGGAAAATATTGCAGTAAGGCTCTCAGGCATTCTGTATTGCTTTCAACTATTTATTCTCCTTTGGATCAACTTCTCTAAAATCTGAGTCAGCACACATGTAGCCTAGGCATCATTTTCTCCTCCCTCCTCTTTTGCATCTTTTGTTGGGGAAGTAGCCTCCTTAAATGCGCATATGGCAATTATTCACTTCAATGATACATTATTCATTTTAATTTATTAATAAATCCCTGGACTGTAATATTTCAGTTGTTTGAGCAAGATTTCTGCTCATATCCAAAACTTTGTGTTGTCTAATATTTGGAGGAGTCGTTATATTTTGAAAAAAATAAAGTTCTAATAGGCTATTACAAGAATAAAGTCACAATATTTCAGAAAATAATCTACCTGCACCATAGTCTGCTGTGCATTACGTGATTGCTCTGCTGATACGGTAGATCTCAGACCGTCTGACAGACACAGAGCCCCGTTTGAGACTCTGGTCTCTGAATGAGACAAAGTTTAGGGAAGTGGCTGTACGCTGCTCTACATAGGGGGTGGAAAACCGAAACTACTGCAGAAATACACAGAGCACAAACGCGACACATCTGCTGCAGCATGTCGACAGCAGAGCGCATCCATAAACCTGAAGCTGCACAGCTTTTTACAGTGAGAGTGGACACTAAGCGACGCACAGGTCTGCTTCAGAACTCTTTGTGTTTGAGTCTGAACCATGGACTGGATGTTGTCACAGGAACTTCAAACTAAATCATTAGTATTGCCCTCCTAAACTTTGTGTTGATGGCATCAATGTATTAGACGGATTTGGCTATGATTCCTCCGAAAATTAAACCTTTCACAGAGCTTTCCTCACGTAGAGACGGTTGCTAGGTGACAGCAACAAATACGGCATGGTCGGACCCCGCACATAGCTGCCCATTCTATTCACCTCGGAAAAATAAACTGGACAAAGTTACAGTTCTACCATGAGTTCTACAAAAAAAAAAAGAAGAAATTTAAGAACTGCCAGTGCGTTGGAAAATACTTTTCTTCTTAATTTGCATGTGCCATTCTGGGGCTTTTTTATTCTATTATAGGCTACTTATTTTTGTAAAAAAAAAAAAAAAAAGAGAGAGAGAGAGAGAGAGAGAGAGAGAGAGAGAGAGAGAGAGAGAGATCCGGGGTTATTCATAAAACATTCGGGGTTGTAGCCCCAGCAAAATCAGCTGACGCCGCCTCTGGCTGCAGCGAAAGCTCTGCGTGGAGCCTCCGCAGAACCATAAATCACACTTTACTCAAGAATACTGGAATGTTCTTGCATTTCCGAGCCCTCCTCAGACCTCTTATTACTAACACTACAATACAGACAAGATTCACACTAACATTACTGCTGTGTTGTTTTTTGAATACTGTGTCTCTGAATGCTGTTGGAAATCTGTTACAGCTGATAAAGTGTATTCTAACAGACATTTACCTCCCCTGAGGGCCGTCTCCTCGTCACCCTGACCTGCTGCTCCTCTCCAGGGGTGAAGAGTTTGGCTGGCCGTCTCTCCTCCTGAAACGCTCTCAGCTCAAACTTCGCCCTGCCGCTCACCGACTCCTCTCCCTGCACATGGCCGTTGGTCCTCACAGCAGAGTCCTTCTGGTACAGGAACGTGGTTTGTCTCTGCCCCTCCACAATGACTGATCCGTGATCGACGGGAGACGAGGCCGACACGCAGACAGAAGGACAGTTTCCATCGATGGTGATTGGTTCGGTGTGTTCTGACGGAGAAGAGTTTCCGTTGGTGGGTGTTTCGGAAGCGGCGTCTAAAACCTGGTCCAAGTAGCGGATCTCCTGTACACGCAGCAGACAATCAAATTGCTGTGGTGTACAACTATTGTACTATAATGTTCAATAAACTCCTTCTAGTATTATATTAAGGGGAAACAATGCACATGAGATGATAAGACATATAACAATACAGCATATCGTGATACTTTTATTTACTTTTATCATAATAAATGACAACAAACATACATTTCTGCACACCCAAATGCTATATAATAAACCACTTGAAGTCTAGTATGTACATGCAAGTTAATGGAAATGTTGCCAAATTACTGTAATGTGGCCATCTGTTTGGGTTAATGTTTGTCATATTGCTGAGAAAAAAAAGTGACTTAAAAAATCAAGAAATTCAAAACTATTTTCCACTCAGCACAACATAAATTGACATGTCAAAGTTGTTGTTGTTGATAAACAAAAGTTAATTAAACAAGTGAAAATGTGAGCTGCGTACCTGCACCACCTCGCTGTCAGAAGCCTCTACCTTCACACCGACTGCATTGTGGGCTCGGTTACTGGGGCTGCTGAGGCAGCCATGTTGGATTTGCTGGCTCTCCAGTTCCATGGTTGCAGGCCTGTCGGTGATAACGCTGACCGATTCCTGGAAACTGACGCTCTTCAGGGCTCGCTCTCTTGGAATTGTGTCACTGACATCCTCGGCTGCCCGCCATGATCTCTGTGTCAAGAAACAAACAACGACACAATGTTCAGAGATACTGTATGGAGAGGCTGTACACTGTCTCATCATCACTTGCATAAAAACAATGTTTGCTTACAGTAGTGGTTAAAAGAGAAAGCGTTGCACTTTTTCTTAGAAATCAGACTCTTTCTAATCACACACACACACACACACACACACACGCGCGCACACATGCACACACACACACACACACACACACACACACACACACACACACACACACACACACACACACACATCTGTCTGTCTGCATTGCAGTAGTAGTGTGTTCTGACTGGTTGACACCACTAGGGGGCACCAACTGCCATTCTGCTGCTTAATGACAGCAAAAACATAACAATCTTCAATAAAAAATTTAAATCCATTGTATCTTTGTTCAAAGACTTTCACAGTTCTGTGAATGAATCAGGGTGCTGAATACTTGGCAAATAGTTCAAATACAGGAACTCTTCCTGCCCCATATTTGATCTGATACTCTATTATACAACAGACAAACTGACAGGTGGGATGTCAGTTTATTACTTTTATAGTTTAAGTAGGGAAGTATCTTGAGCTTTTACAACTGTGGGTGGGGATTAGCAAAACGGTATATTTCTCTGCACAGTATGTGTCGATTAAAACAGTTTTTATATTGTTATGTTATTATACTTGTTCTGCATAGAATAATAATTTCTCAGAAGTGTATCACAGGCATGGGATTTGTCAGATACTCGAGGTTTTGCAGCTTTAAACACACATTCACTCCCTGTATCCTCCCGACCTCAGCTGTTCACAGAGCAGCGTCACTGCTGGGTTTTTGGATTAAGTGCCTGCCTCAAGGCCACATCATCAATGCCTAAATTCCCATGAAGAGTTGGTCACACAATAAGTTGTCAAAATCTAATAAAATGTCCCTCCCTTATGAAGCAATAATCACCACTTCATGCAATACTGTGATGTTACATTAATCGTCAGTTTTTTGGGGACTTTGACTTTATTTCCCCCCCCTTCATTTTGAGAACCAAACTCAGATTTTTATAAAATACATAGATCGTTTTCAAACTTATAACCCATACTTTACCGCTACATTAATTTACTTATCAACTGTGTGGGCACTTCACTGAATTCTTATTTAAATATACAAATGGGGGATGAGTATCTGGTTAGAGGACACATTGGTAGACACATTGGCATGCAGGGATCAAAACCTGTGACCTTCTGTTTTTGTGAACCATCCATCCCGACACATTCCACATCCACCGTTAGCATTTACACACTACTGTCTTTACTGAGCTGTCTGTTTCTACAGAGGCCACTAACAAATACTCTATTTGCTTCCTGGTTTACTGCCTTGTACCAAGTACACCTCTGTTCTGAAGATGTGTTTACTTCCATGAGAGGTTGTTGACCCCCGTCTTTGTAACGTGTGAGAGTGTGTGCATGGGATTTAATGAGGAGGACCATTTCAGTGAATTGGTTAGCAGACATTTTGTACATCTAAATACTGCCATTAAATGATATTCATGAGAATTTTTACCGATGTGAACCCCTACGATATGCGGTGTCTGACTTAGTATCAACATAAACAGGGCAGCCTAGCTTTGAATCTGGATCTTTTTCCTCTCCCTTATCTACTCCTCTTTCTCTTCTCGCCCTTATCCTCTCTTCTGCCGAATCCCCTCTCTCCCTCTTTGCGCCTTCTCCTTCCTGTCTTGGTTCCTCTCTCCTCTCTGGGATTGTTAGAGTGAAGAACCAGTGGTCAGTGAAATCACATACTGGATTATAACACCCTGCCTCTCCTCCTTCTCTTGTCTATACCGAAGCAACACTCTCCTCCTCGCTCCATTCTTCAGTCCTCTTTCCTCCTCCCGTTTCTACTGTGAGAAAAACTTTTTTTCTCTGAGGGCTTTGTTGACCCATCTGACTCAGTCACATGCTTAGGCTGTCTCATGTGTGATATATATAAATCAGAATACACACATTTTCTTAAAGGAATGTCTCACACATTTCCAATTCAAGGCTAGGGATGTTACAATCTGGGACATTTTTAATGTAAAACATTCATTTTGATACTACTGTGTCAGAACTGAAAGATCAATTAAAATGATAGAAACGAATTAAGAACACAATAATACAGATAGTTTGTGTCTCCGGGAGGTGAAGTGTAACAAGAGCTCTGTGAGGATGTAGAGATTTTAGCTAAATGCTAATATCAGCATGCTAACATTCAACAATGACAGTGCTATAATGATGATGCTAAGCAGGCGTAATTCACCGTGATCACCACCTTAGTTGTGTTAGCATGCTAACATTTAATAGTTAGCCCTTAACAGCTGAGGCTGATGGGAATGGTATTTGGTCAGTCCTCCTGAGGGGGACATGCATGTGTGTACCAAATGTTAGAATTGTTCATTTGGACAAATCATACTGTTAGCTACGTTATCAACTTTGACCTTCAGCTAAGGGAATTATTTGTTAAACCACGGCACGCTGTGATTGACACGGATCAATATTACAGAAATGTTTAAACTACAGCATTATTTTCTCTTTTCATCTCCAGTTTCTACTTAAACAACTCAAATGATTTTTTCACCAAGTAAATGATATTAGCGGCCACATGTTACTTCTATACACACACTCACTTAGACCAGGTCTTCTGTCTTGTTACACTTGACCTAGTCTCGCATTGCCAGACCTTCCTCCACAGCGCTGCGGAGGAAGGTCTGGCAAGTCGACACAGCATTCCACACAGATGGAATGCCAATCACAATCGCCGGTGCTAAGCGCCAGACGGAGCCACGGTGCCGCTGCAAAATAGCCTCTGGAAGGAACTTGTTTTGGTGGAACGTGTACGTTCAAAAGTTGTTTTAGTCGTGCAACAGAAAACTCAGATTGGACAGATAGTCTAGCTAGCTGTCTGGATTTACCCTGCAGAGATCTGAGGAGCAGTTAACCATAGTCCCCATAAATCCACTGGAGTTTAAAATTACAACACGAATAAAGCGGAAGGTAACGAGACATCTGGCAGAAAAGAGTGACATCAGGCGGAATTTCCGGCGGCAGCGGACCAATCCCGGAAGTGGAACGTCGTGGATAGACTACACTTGACCCATTGTATGGACTGCATGTGTATGTACATGCATGCATGTGCAGGAATGTGTGTGTGCAAAGTTATAATAGTTTTTTGTTTTTTTACAATTTCATTTTATTTTTTAGTTTGTTTTCAGAGAGTGTTTGCTAGTTTTAGTTTAGTTTCAGGTTTTCAGAACGGTTTAGTTTTTATATATTTAGTTTAGTAGCAATTGCAGCACAGCTCCATCTCCTGGGATCTCAAGTCCATCAATTTCTGTGGTTCTGTGGAGAGTTGACAGAAATTCACGGTGTCTTTTTTTTCTTTTTTCGGTAGTGAAATATGGCTACAAAACAAAAAAATTTATGTTCACTTTTTTATTTTCTCTTTCAATATCGTTTTAGTTTAGTTGTCAGTTTAGTTTTTGTTTACTTTCAGTTTAATAAAAATATTTTTTACTGCTTATTTTTGTTTTTGTTTCACTTTTCATTTACTATAATAACCCTGGTGTGTAAGAGTGTGTGTCCAGCAGGCAGGACAGTGGGGGAGGATATCCTGTTACTGCCTCAGGAAAACAGTACTATAGTACAGGAATGTCTCATATGCAATGCTATTCTGTTACACACACACACACACACACACACACACACACACACACACACACACACACACGTGTGGTTGTGCAGCAGTGCAAGTGTGTGTATTCGGAGTTGTGTATTCACGTGTGTTTTTCTGACTCTCATTGAGGTGAACTGACATTCCAGGCATAACTAGCTGTCCTCAAGGCTCGGACTTTAATACTTGTGATGAGGGACACTGTTCACCCTGCCTGGCCAGTGTGTGGGTGTGTGTTGTGTTTGTGTGTGTGTGTGTGTGTGTGTGTGTGTGTGTGTGTGTGTGTGTGTGTAAGAGTGCATTTGTGAGTGTGTGTGTACGTGTTGTTAGAAGTCATGTAACTGTAATGAAAAAGCTTTAATGTTCATGGTTTGTTTGACTGTCTGAAAACATGAGAATGGTTTATTACTCTGGGGACAGCAGTTACATTTCCATTAGCATGTTTAGCATATTTAACAGTTACATGAATGTGAAATATAGTGTTTAATAGTCACACCCTCACCACCATGATGTGTCAGCTGTTTGTGCTTTGGATTTTTCATAAAAAGGATAGAAAATGAAGGAAAATCCTCCATAGTGGGGACATTTTTACTAGGTTTTCCTAATTCACAGATCTATTTTAGGGTAAGGACGTGGCTTGAGAGAATTTAATTAGTATTAAGTAGATTTAAACTTACATGACATGCAAAGATCAGTCAAATCAGAAAAAAAAGATTATCTTGGTAAGGGTGACTTTAGGGTTAGTTAAGATTAAGGTAATTTTATAGCTTAGATTTGGTCTTAAAGCTACGTTTAGGTTGCTGAAATATATTAACCCAGGAGTAAAGGTTAGTCATGACAAGTATAGTAATACAATGTGTCAGCTAACTGTTACTGTCTTATGCTCTGACTAAATCCTGTCTCATTCTCCGCCTGTCACCATTCTCATCACATCTGGAAATGCTTACGCTCTGACTGAGACAGTACACACAAATCACAAACACACACACACACACACACACACACATAAACAAACACACACACTAAAAACAGACACACACACACTCAGCGGCATGCCTGAGACGATGGGGGGTTTACCAGAATATGTATACACCCTGAATACTCCCTGATGGGAAATCCATTTTGCATGCCTTTAATATCGCGTCATAGGCTTCTATTAGCATGCACTACAGCCAGAACACATGGCAAATGTTAAATGAAAACTTGATGATGTCCTCAAACACACACACACACACACACACACACACACACACACACACACACACACACACACACACACACACACACACACACACACACACACACACACACACAGCTCCTGGTAACCCAGTGCAGTCAGCGTTCCCGGCTCTGTTTCCTGGCTAAATATGATCCTGTATAGTAACTGGAGCCTGCTGCTGGTTTAGCATGGAGTTCTCAGATAAAACAGGCTGTGAAGCCAGGCCAACAGTGCTATCGGGTACCTATTCATGATTTCAGTCAGTCTCCGCTTAAGACAGTTTGGAGGTGTTGAAGAGTCATTACGAGTCATACGTCATTGACAAACTAAACGCGGCTAAATAGACACATAGTGGGTAACAGGCAAGCAACATCAATAGAGAGACATGGGGGGTGACTGAGGGAGCATAAACATAGAGAGGACTCAATGAGATCTTCAGGCCAAAGTGGGCAGTTCAGTTCTCACATTATATTGTAACATCTGCATAACCTTCACTACAACAGATTCTCAAGTTTGACATCAATACTTAATCTAATACAAAACACATCTGTGTGTGTGTGTGTGTGTGTGTATTCTGACACTTCCTCCTCCTTTTCCTTAACAGTATTCAAGTTCCTGTTTGTCCTCTGTAGCCAACATCTCGTCATTTTAGTTTGTACAACATATTTGGTGTTCTCATCGTCTAAAATATATCTTAAAATACAGAAGTTCCATAAAATTACCTTAAACAGCAAAACAAAACTGTCGTACGACCCCAAAAAGTGAAATAGGGTTGGTACTCACCTGCTGCTCTTACAAGTAATCTTAGTCTATTTCAGTGACATTTGTAAATCCATGGTGTCATTTTTAAAAGTAAGCTTCCTTAAGTTTCGTAACATTACAATACGTCCTACTTCTTTTAATGAGCTTTATCGTTTTTTTCCTATTTAGCTCTGTTCCCTTCAGTCCAGCCTTGCTCCGTCCTGTTCCAGATAGTGGGAGTGCCAGACTTTTCCCTGGCTAAGCCTTTTCCTCCTCTTCTTCTCCTCCTTTTCCTCCCCTCCCGTCTCTTTCCTCTCCTCCACAAAGCCTCTCCTTTCTCAGTAACATTCCTGCCGGCTGCTCGGTAAGCTGTGATGTCATGGGCTGAGTGTGTGTATGTGTGTGTTCCTCCAGATGCCCTCACCCACAAAGATCCCTTCTGTGCAGGCCCTCATACAAACAGACACACCAAAAACATCCACCGTGTGGCTCCCCACTCCTCCCTTCCTGTGTAAGACCGAGTACTCGCTTTCCCCACTCCACGCATATGTCGCACGCCCACTTTCCCTTTAACCTACAGTTCCTGTCAAATTCCGAGGAGACAGAGCAAGAGAGGTAGCCAGAGAGGCGATAATGAAGAGATGATGACTGAAGAAAGAGGGAGGAGGTGAAGGGGGGAATGGTATTTTCTTCTATCATCATTAGTATGGGACTGTTGACTCAGTCTAAGGGTTAGAGTGATGTACCAGTTCTATTCTAGCCTGACAAGCCAGACCCACATCAAGATGTTGGGTCTGGGAACTCACCATTGACGGAGCTCAATCCGAGGGGCGGGATAAACGGTTGTCTTTCAAATTCTCTCTGCACGCAATAGGATAGCGCTACAACCAGGCAGAGCATTGGCCTGACCAGAGTTTGGTTTTTCCAGCCAACAGAGAGTGCCTAGACCCCCCTGGCTGCAAAATACATTTGCTGCCACTAGGGTGCGTCTATATTTCTAGGCTAGTTCTATTCACCTTTTAATAAAAAGTAAATTACATAAAATCCGCTGCCTCATCCTGCCTTACAAAGTATTTAGTTAGAGCTTTTAGTGGAGACTTTACATGTAACAGGCTGGTCTCAGAGGCTCGTCCATCTTGATAAAATAAAAACTCAACGGATGAAACCAAATCTTTGTCATTATGCCGAAATTAAGGGGTAAACCCACTAAAAGAAATCAGATTCTTATGTCTCAGGGTCACTCTAATGCTACTTGTCTATAGGGGTGTTGTGTGTGAGGGTGAACCTGTTGGGTCATAGGATCCGGCCAGTGGAAACTAGAGCTGACCTGAGTCACGGTTCACTTTCTCTGTTCACAAGCACCACATCAAGACGCACTGGAAACACTTTCCTCGAATTTACAAGAGCAATTAGCAATAATGTGTCAGCTGCTGCTAAATGATGAAGGATGGTGATCCCAAAGAGGAACCGATGTCAGAATGCATTTCAGCAATTAAGTGCTACATTGATTCAATTTTAAAAGCCAAATAAGCAAATGAAAAAGCAGTTTTACTGAAGTATTGACAGGATGATATTTTTTTCTGGGTATTACTTTTTCTCTAATAAGCTAGTTGGCTCCTCACTGCTGTCAAAAACTTGACCTTGTGTCGATGACAAGAAACTAAACAAGGTGTTGTACACATGAGGAACTTAGTCAGACACTGGCCACATAAAGCACAAGCACTATTAATCAATGTCTTCTCTGAATAACAGGGCTGAAATATCAGCTTTCAAAGTATTTTTTTCTCCCAAAAATTGTGCAAGAAAAGACAGTTTTGTAGGACTTCTCTTTGATCTGTACAAATCAGTCTTTTAATTCCAGCTTTAAACCCCCTGACATAATTCATCTAATGAAAATGGATGGAGTAGGGGGGGGGTATGTTGAGAACAGCAGGGTGGTCCAGCGGTCAGAGAGGTTATCCTACTCCTATCCTACTCTGTAGCGTAGTGTGCCCATTAACAGCTGTGCGTCCTGTCAGAGGGTGACAAACAGTAGCTGTCTCTGCTAACTAACTGTGAATTTGTCTGGATAACATCATTGAAAAAAACACAGAAATGAACGCCCCCGTCCCTTTTAAGTGTCCCTGTTTAAAACGACAAATTGCAACTTCTCGGTGAGTTCCCATTCTAGAAATAACTGATGAAGAAAAAAAATCGGTCACGGAAAATTGGGACAGTAACCCAATTATTGCATATGCACTGGGGAGTTCAATTACTGGATGGGTTGTAACACACAAATAGACTTGTGATGGTCATTATGCCAGTGCTAGTACATTCACAGAGGGGAGAGCTAATTGTTGGAAAATGAAAAGACAGAGGTAAAAGAGACTGAGGAAAAGGAGTATATGTGACGGTTTATTTATGTGCGTGTGTACGTGTGATTGCATGCATCCAGGTCAACACCAATCAATAAAGAGTAGTGCCCGGAGCAGTCTTATATCATGAAAGTTGATCGTGATTGATCATAAACGAAAACAAATGACACACTTAACCATCGCAGCATGCCAGAAAGACACACACACACACACACACACACACACACACACACACACACACACACACACACACATACACAGACTGTACAAACACAGATGATTTTGCACAGAGAGTAACAAACTAAGGTGTAACAGAAAAATATGTATGTATGTAAATCACTTTTATTCTTTTGGTTTAGGTCATGTCCTGCATGGCTCCAGGGTATACAGACTGTGTGTCTTTGTCAATTTAAATCGTTCATTTTGCATACAATATTGAACAGACATTTTGGAACTTTGCATTACAAGTCAAACACAGGTATGTTTGAAATGAAGTCACAGAGGCGGTATTTCATTGGTGTCTAGTGTTCATTATTTGAAACATTTTGGACTGCAGCAGGACATTCAGTTGCACATTATATGGGCGGGATGGTTATTAAATCTTCACAATTAAAAATAGGTTATGCATGTAATCGTACAATGCACAAATCTATTTAAAAATCGGATTGTTTGTTAATATTTAGGAGAAATTTGACATTTCCAGAACAGGAAGGAAGGGTTCATAATGAGGTCTGAGTTGAGGAGAAAAGTGTCACTCATCTATTGTACAGCCTAACTGAAAAAGTGTCTGTCTCAAGCAAATTCAACTATGGAACAATGTGTAAGGGCTTTTCCACGCTGTAAAATAAAATCCTGTCAAAAAGCAACTCCTTTCACAACCCCTTTATTTTAGAGTAAAAACACAAAAAGTCTTGCTGGATGATCAAGATAGTGACCATGTATTTAAAGATGGGTGTTGGACACTTTAAAACAAATGATGCTGCAAACTACAGGAAGCAACTGATTGGATTAAAGCCTATCACAGCTCCCAGGTTATCTAAACAGGAAACTGCGCTAACTTGTGTCCATGGAAATGGAACTCAACACAGGAAATACACCAAAACACTTGAGGCCACCTGCACTTCACAAACAATCACACTAAGACACTACTAGTTCACTAGGGTCAACATTTGGCCAAAAAAAACCACACAACCACCAGATCAGCCAACTTAACATAACATAGACATATTAAAGAAGAAAAAAAAAACATTCATATATTATATATTCTCTTTAGTGTTTTTAGGAATTGGCTTATTTGCTTTTTGGTTTTTACAATTTTACACATTTTAAATTGAAATATTAAAGACCTGGCTTAATCTTATGGATTGTTATCTGTTAGTAGCGTTGAAACAATATCCACAAACCCACACAAGGGCTTTAAAGTGAATGGTTCACAGCCAAGCAGTGCAGCATCAATAAAGCAACATCTTTTTCTGCTTAAGTACTAGTACAAGGAAGAGCATTGGTATAAGGCTTGTGAGTGTATCTCCAGCCAGCTTCCTACCCAGACACACAAGAGCTGTGACGGCATATTGCAGCACTGCAAAAGAATAACAATGAACGCGATTTTCACCTACCCATTGCCAGAGAGCTTCAAACAACAACCAGATGGAAATCATGTTAAGAAGCCTTTTAAGTTGAGTGTTACAGAAGTATGCACTGCATGTCTGGACTCATGGCAGCTATTTGTGTCCCTTTCCAAGCCTCTAATGACACCCCTCACACACAACATCAGACCCCCTAAGACCCCTTCGTGAAACAACAACAAAGGGCCTGACAGGCGCTTCAGTGAGACTCTCAAGGCTGAATACTAATGCTACACTCACACACACACACACACACACACACACACACACACACACACACACACACACACTACAAGCTCACAGATCTTCTTAACCAAAAATGTCTGTGGTCATAGAGTGTGAAAACTCTCCAAGCACAGGACACAGAGCCAGATTAACACTCCCTGCACAAGTGCAGGAATAACTGGGACAAAACACAGTCTAGCAGTAACACTGAACAGCCAGCCATTATTAGTTATGTCTTGGACTGAGTACAAGCACCGACTGTATTGTTTTTTTTAACTGGAGCCCAGATCTGTGTGTATAATAATATTTCATACTGTGACAGTAAAACAAACTGTACTTTGCTGGGTGTGTTACCCAGTGAAATAGTGCAGTGTGTGTATTATGTGACAGGTAATGTACAGTGAGTCAATCGTTGTTGCAAAATAAGTTCTGTTTAAGCCCCCTATGCATAGTAGAGTTTACAGTTTTCTGTAAATTACACTGCTATTATTGACTATGAATCATTTTACCAAAAGTAATTTACTGACTTGTGCCAGCAGGAACCATGAAACAGCTATAAAGCCTATCCTATATTATCTGGTTATCTTGAGTCAAAAAGTATTCAATCTAAAAGTTGTATTTAAAAAAAGTGAGCAAATCTTTGCATTTGCTCTTTAGTTTTGACTCAAACTAAAACCTGAGACCTTAGTTTTCCAATTTTTAGAGAAACCTACTGTTAAGTTCTACTGTTTCAATGCTGAGAATATCTCTCAGGGCTTTATACATGGCATATTCTAAGTCACTTTTTACACACACATTGTTAACATATAATTGGGCTATATGATCCACATTGTACTTCTACTAGCCCTGGGTTAAATGCCCATTGGAACAATGTTGGCTAATGTTCATACATTCTAGCATGACCCATGACTACTCTTTAACAGCAAGCAGCAACGTTGAAATGTCACCATTGGTAGGGTTTTTATGTAAGAAGCCCTCAAGCAGACTTCACATTTCCATTGAATGGAATCCATTCATCTCCACCATGGGGAAACAATGCACTACACTTTTCTTTGCTTTTCGCTAGATTGAGAATTAAAATTAGCCTGACATGGTTTGAAAGCTATTGGCAGGCTGGGGTACATCACCCAAATCTGTATTTATCACGGTAGCTCAAATGCTAACAGTTTCATGCATGTGAATGGAGAATGTTGTAACCATTAACACCATACTCCGCAAGGAATAGTTAAATAAAAACACTGATTTGGGTGGTCTACCCTAGTTTGTTAGTTATTCTAACGTTAGGGTCCATTTGATAGATTTGGTAAAACAGTTACGATATGCTAACCGTTTCATGTATGTGAATGAAGAATGCTAAAAATTATAAGCAAAGTAACGTAGCAAAGTGTTTCATTCCCTTCCTTTCCTGAGCCTCCCTTGCTTATGTAACAGCTCTCTCCTGCTGTTAATTCAGCACGACACAGTACTTGCTGTCCACTAGCATTCTCTTTGTTTCATATCACATCACACACACACACACACACACACACACACACACACACACACACACACACACACACACACACAGACAGTGAATACGGCAATTCAATGACCACAACCATTTCAACGCACCACCGTATAGTGCATGATGGTTTCAGTCTTACAGGCACTTCTCCGGTTCATCTATTGCCATACTTCTTAAACTTTATCTCGTAAACAAGTCTGTTACTAAATTACTGTAAGTAATCTCAGAACAGAAACTGAAAAAATAAAAGATGAGCCTCTATGGAATCAGACAGACAATCGGAGATAACAGGATGATCGTGCAGGAAATAAGCTACGGACAGACATGAAGGAACAAATCTTCACTTGAGGAAGAGGGGACACATGCATGGCTAAGTCTGAGGGTTTCGAGGATGTGGTCGTGCCTGTTTCTGTGTGTGTATGTGAGTTTGTGAGTGACAAAAAGGCCACCAAGCATATAATTGTAATCCTTTCCCAGCATGAAGCAGCCCATTTTAGTACTTTGTACCATAGGACTCTCAGCGCAGAGACCACACAGTGAGGATAACTGGCTAACAGGCCAATGGGCTTATGGTTTTGAATAAAATAAAAATCTGTGGTTAGGAAAGCTAACATGTAAGCTTTTTTTGAGATTTTATCTAAACTAAAAAGAGACCATTAGTATCACACATAATTTGAAAATGGTGTATAATAAATGCAAAGTGGCCTTTTTGCAGTTTCACACATACATTGCTGGACCGGTTGCTGGAACATGTATATCACATCCGCATGCTGCCTCTTTTGGTGGCAATGGATTTGCTTGCCAGGATAGTCAATCTTCATCATTAACATCATCAGCCAATCAAACATTAGTGTGACTATGGGAGCTACCAAAGCCCGTCTACGTAAAGCCTTTTCACTCCCTATTCAGCCCCATTGTACCGAATTTGGTTGCAGTTCCACCAGAGTTCCACTGGGGGTGATCACGGTCCAGAGCAAAATGAATGGGACTCTATGGAGCTAGACGGCTACATTTGTCTCTTTTGCTTGATTGTCGTTGAGAAATCTCAGATTTGATTGTAGTTTCTGCAAGTTCAACATGGATTATAGGTCGAAAGCTGAATGAACGAGTACTTATGTCCTTTCGATTTCCTACAGATTAAGTCGTTGTTGCCCATAACACGCTAGCATTCTGCTAGTGAATGCTGATTGGTCAGTGAAGGACTGATTACGATCGGAGATCCCGCTTGACGGCATCCGAAGCGGAACCAGAATGTCAGAGTGAATATTTCAGCGTGGTCTTTAAAACATTAGCAAACCTCTTTCTAGCACGTGTATTAACAGGGAGAGGCTAACCTGTCAGCTGTGTTGTCGATGCTTTGAGAAAAAACAGGAAGTGACTCAGAGCTTGCCGTAAAGCAGTATCTCCGGCCGTACGATGTGTATGATGTCATTGACATTTTAAAAGGCTTTTTAGAACAAAAAAGCGACTTTAAAAAAAATCAAACACCCGTGGCTGGGTTGGGTCAGTGAGTAGACCAGGCACACATATACTGAGAGGTTTATGCCTCGACGCAGAGGTCAGGGGTTCGAATCCGACCTGTGACAATTTCCTGCATGTCTTCCCCCTCTCTCTACCCTTTCTCACTTAGCTGTCCTGTCAAATTAAAGGTGGAAAAGCCCAACAAACTTGTTATGTTGCCAACAATTAGCTCAATGAGAAGTTCAAATCATGGTTTTAGCATGCTCCTAAATGCATTGTTTGAGTCAGAGCAGAGAGAGATTAGATTAGTGATTTACATTACTGCACGACACTCACTCACACTAATGACAGCTAGCTATGTTTAGAACGCTTGACACACCTCCTTCCCAAAACACACCGCTAGCTAATTAGGTGGCTTGTTATCATTACATGTTGTTGACTGGATAACCTACTTTGTCAAATGCAGCTAACACTAACAAGCTTTATAATAATAGCGTTAAAACTATACAGGGTTTCTCAAAGACGCATGCATCCGGACCAAATGGCAAGTCAATCCGGACCCAGCCTAACTCATGTTTGATACGCATATGATCCGAAGATTAAAAGTTGACCAAGAAAACCGAGAGCTCAACTTGAATATATGTTGCTTTAAAGTTGAAAGTGAGTTGATTAAATGTTATTTTGTTATTGCCAATCATTCCGGACCTCTTACCTCTATTAAAAATCAGATGCGGACCTTAGAGTAATACGTTTGAGAACTACTAATATACAACATTAATATGGTTATCATCAGGAATCGTTTCTGATCCTATTAGCCATCACCGGCGCACTCTTCTTTGGTATTGTGGAGTTTATTGATCATGTAACAGATTAGTATTTGTACTTTCTCAAGAAAGTGGGCATGGCTATAACTGACCCACGCAATAACAGACTAGAAGGCATTTTAACACTGTTGTCCTAAGAGACTGAACCTCTTCCCAGTGTTAGCTTACAGCATTAACTAGTTCTGCTCTACCTCCCACTGAGAAGAGCAGTGTGTTAATCACATGTCTATTTCCAGAAACTAGCTCATTAGCCTGCAGTATTTAGAAAGCAGGAGGAAGGAGGCTTCACACAGGAAGTAAGCAGCCTGGTGACAGCAAACATATCTGAGTCTGACAATGATTCCCTTTTTATTTAGATAGTACTTTTTTTCCCATCTGTGCTATTTTCTGTGGTTTCAAAGGGATATCAATCATGGATTCCCGTAGTTAGGACGACATGACCTGAAGTATTAGTAATAGTAGACATGCTAACAAGCTTTCAATTTAATTTATTTCGGTCTCTGCTTGTGTACATGTTACCACTGCATAAACAAAACGTCTTAACTGATTCCCTCCCAGTAAATTCCTGAAGTGCATATCATCAAAATGATTAAGACATCGTATTGCCATACTTGGGAAGATCATCCACTGCCTTAGTTCGGATCCAACACTTAACCCTTTTCATTTTAACCTCTATAACCCTAATTGACCTAGTTTTGATCTTCACCCAAAAACTACGTGCTAACCTTAAGCTAACCTTTAAAGAAAACTCCCCTCAGATTCTGTTACACAGCCTGTGCCGTTTAGCACATTCCAGGAATTACTTTGGTGTTACTAAGTGCTGTAACCTACTGTTTGGTGTTTCCTCTTTTGCCCCGGTTACCTTATCTTCTTCTGATTCACTTACTGATTTATTGTATTGTATTCACCACACAACCTTTCAACAACCTGCATGAACATCCTTGACAGCAGCAGTAACTGCATAGAGTGAGTTTTTATAGTGAAAGACCTGACCTAAGTTGCAGCCTAGAGGTGTGCTCAGGACTATCTTTTTAATCCTGCTCTACTGCCTGACCGGCCTCATCCCAGAGGAAGATATTTCGTGAGGTGATGGGAAAGAAGTGGATAAAAAAATCTTATGGATCATGTCCGCCATTGTTTGATAGTAGTGAGTTGTTTCTCATAGACAAGATACTAAGCAGATGCAACATGACATTATGATGCGTAAACATACACGCTACTTTCCTAAAGCCAAGTGGCGTGTTATCTGTATGTATTTTGAGCTATCCGCGTGTATGTCTACACTGTATACAGCAGACGACAGTCTGCAATGTCACAGCGTAAACATACAAGCCACTTTCTAAAGCCATGTGGCGTGTTATCGCGAGGCTACGGTTGGGTTTAGGAAACGTCACACACGGGTTGGGATTAGGAAAAGAAGAACGAGGTTGGGTTTAGGAAAAGAACAAACGTGGAAAGGAAACATCACACGCGGGACACGATCCCCGCTCTCCTGGGTAAAAGTCCTGTGTTTAACCCATCCTCCCTACGTGGATTTTCGCCCTTTGATACTACTCGCTACGCCGTCAATTCACACGCAATCGCAAGGTAATGTAAGTCAATGGAGGCCAATCGGCGTTGATAAACATGCTAAAAAGCGAGTATGCGTCTTGATTTATGAAATTGGCGTGTTATACATATGCCACTTCATGAGATCAGTCTGGCAGATAGTTGAACCTCAATGACAAATCACAATTCTTGACACTCAAAGAAGTAACAATTGGCCAAAATGACCTCCTAAAAATGCCCCAGATGTTAAAGGTCTACAGCTCGGCTGGGCTTTCACAAGGATAAGGTAGAATACGAAATGACAAAACCCACACAGACGATGGCTCCCCGAGCCCCACCCTCACACATTCTCTAACACCTAAAGCTAAAGTAGCATTCAGACATTCCATGTGATAAAGAGATTTCTGCAGCATTTCACCACCTAAACACAGCATTGTGTTAGGAAATGAAGCCCTGACATATTTGATATATTTTTTTAAAGTTAGAAATGTTCTGTTCAAAGGCAGTTTTCTAAAATATGTCCTGTTCCCGGTATTTTTTAGCTGCATTTTCACTGTCTGTGTTCGTGTCTTTGTTGTAAACACAGTATTTGTGCTAGCAGGTGGTTTGTGCTTTGCTTTTGTGTTAAATGAATGATTTCTGTTGCACAGTACAACAATGGTCGGTGGATGTTGCAGACAATAGTGGGTGGGGGGGTTGTGTAATGGTGGCCATCACATGGCTGGGTTGTATTGTTGCGTTTCCTGCATCCCTTCAGTTCTCTTCCTCTCTGGAACACAAATACCAAAACACGGGACAAAATACTTTGATGGAAGATGGAATGTGACAAAAAAAGAGCCTACTTCAGGCATTATTTTCTTTCATTGTCATTTTCAAAGTGGCATGAGTCTCAACATAATATGGCAGTAAAAAAAAAACGTGTTCCCTTGTGGCGGATACACCAAACCAAATAGTTTAGGTGAGCCAATCAGAGCTTTGTAGGCCGTAAGAATGAGGAAGTTATCTTCTTGTGCCAGGGCCGTGTTATTATGGAACCCACGTAACTTCTAGGCAAGACCCGCCCATCAATAGCATTCACACACTACTATTGGTCAGGCGTCCATGCTTAGGCAAGGTAACCTAACCCGATCTGTTCAGGTCCTATCCTCTGACCAATCGGCTATCCTAACCTTAACCACTCGAGGTCAATGCCTAACACCAACCAATCAAGCTGCTTCGTAGGGCGGGACTTCCCTAGAAGTTACGTGGGCTCCATAATAACGCGCCAGGGACGGAATTCATTCCAACAAAAATGGTGACAAGCATGGATGAGATCAATGCTGCTTTACAATGACATATTTCTTGAAAAACATGACTGCTGATGAGTTAACCGCTCTACCATAGCATCTGGGTCAAGTAAAAATAGAATTAGCGAATGGATATGTCCGTCATTCTTGATCAGGAATAACAAACACGACATTAGCAGACACTGTATAAGGTATGGACCTAATATCCGTGACGTCATCTATAGGTTTCTGAAAATCCAAAATAAAACACAAAGTGGGCGGCTCCCGGTTGCCTCCGCCGATTGACTCACTTTTGGAGCCAGCCTGAAGTGGCCACTTAATGAACTGCAGTTATTTGCACTTTTGCATTGGCTTCATTTTTCAGCACCGCTTGGATATTTGACTGAATAATGAAGTAAAGACAAGATGGCAACTCAGTTTGATTATCAAAGAACCAAAACCATCTCTAACTGGATACCCAATCAAGCACTCGTGCCCATGACTCAGGTATATTTCCTTTTTCCTATACCATTATGATTGGTTTTATTAAGAATCCAAACTTCTAACAGTCTAACTTTTGAAAAGTGCCTTCATCTCTTCAAATGTGCTCTTCTTATACTGTGTCAAGGTGACTTCTTTTTGCTGCATTATCAAAGAAGTTATAAGAAATAAACCAGAAGCCCTTAGGCAGACACACACAGACACTACTGTGTCACGTTTAGCTGTCATCCATTCCCATGGGCCAATCAAAAATAGCCACTAAGTGTTATTCATAGCCCAAAGAAAGACTTCAAATTCTAGCTACTTCAGACATGTACAAACATGAGGAGGCTTTGTTTAAATGCTGGGAAAAAAGTATTTTCAAGGCTCAGTTTAATAGCTGGCCTGAGGGGCACTCATATGATTTTCAATGACAAATGCCCAAGCCACATTTTTTTTTCTTTCCTATTCATGTTATCCACTCATTGTCAGCTGGTGACACACTCATATCTATAAACTGGTAAAGCACAATCGTGGGAATTACGGCTCTTTGAAGGGAGCCGGATGTTTTGGCTCTGTTCCATCTTTTTTTTTATTTTTTTTTTTAGGAGGTATGGGTTATTGGGTTTATCTGCGAAATAATCATGAGGATAATAATGGGGTAAGATTTCAAATAAAAATTCAAACTTAGACAGCCTACAAATACAATGTCATTTTGCATGCGTGGTCTAGTTTTAGCAGCACTAAATCACTTGTATTGCCAGACCTAACGACAATGATCTGCACTGTACACATTACACAGGGTGACGCCATATCCCTCTGCTTTGTCAGTGAATTTACACTCTGTATGAAATGTGCTATGTAAATAAAGTTGCCTTGCCTTCAATGCATTCACTCAACTGGCACAATAAAAACAAGTATACTGTACGATAAAAAAAAAAAAAAAAAAATAAAAAAAACGTCTCTCACTAAGTACAACTCGGTTCCCTTCTTTGTACCAAAGAGCCGTTTAAAAGAATCGGATCGTTCGCAAAACGTTACATCACTTGTATGAATGACATTAGTGTCCATCTGAACAGCGCTGATATGACTGTAATGTTTGGGACTTCATTCAATAACACAAGGCGGAGTATCACTCTCTTCCTGGAAGACAGCCAGCGGAGGCCCATCAACAGATCGGCCATTGAAAGGCCATGAGCCAGTTAATGTCAACAACGCTGAGCTGTGTGAGGCTGAACAGACTTCCTACTAGCACCCCCCTCCACTTCCCTCTCTCCCGTTTTCCTCACTCGCCTTATATTCCCCACTCCACCTACCACCATCACACACACACACACACACACACACACACACACACACACACACACACACACACACACACACACACACACCTGCACCACCCTTTATCTCTCCTTGTACTCATTGTTTCTTGTCATCACATCGGTCTCTCTCATCCCGTCTCTCCTTCAGCACCTCATTCTCATTTCCACCTCCTGTGTACTCTTGGCTCACCAATCTTTAGCATCATCAACCACACTGTGTGTGTGTGCGCTTTATGGGAAGAGGGAGAGGTTTGGAGGAAGAAGACATCATTGATAAGTCTGTTGTTCCTGTCAATGTTCCCACAGTCCACGCTGCTGAGAGGGGTGGGGACGGAAAAAGTACTTCAACAAGACACACACACACACACACACACACACACACACACACACACACACACACACACACACACACACACTGCACAACGTACAAAAACCTTGAGCAACACTGACAGTCTCTGTGGGGTGGGGGTGGAAGCATGTGGCAGATACCTCCTGTCATTGACTATATAATCAAATGCAGAGCTGGCTGTGATATTTCTGTCCCCTGGCTCAGCAGAGGTATTGGCAAACACTCTGAATTGGCAGTTTGCTGCTTCACTTCGTTATTTCCAGAATCAGCTAGTAATTTCGAGTGGCGACCAAACAAAACAGTGAAAACACGGCCGATGAGCTATTCTAAATACAGTGTGGACACCAAAAACAGGCTTACACCTCCACCACTACTTTGTTTACCCCTCAACTTTCAATGTTACATCAGTGGCTTCACTATGGAGCTTTTGTTGCCTTTGTGCCCTGTTTTACTGATTTTATTATTGCTCCAAAAATCTCCCTGAAGAGGTGACTTAACACAGATTGAACTCTCTGAAACGAGGCATGTTGTTTGAAAAGATGAAGATGAACGGATGTGAAGCTATGGCTTTGATGCTGCCTTTGCCTCTTCTCGACAGGTGGATGTGTTTGCCTGGCTCAGGGGCACTGCTGTGTAAACTGTGTGCAAAATAAATAAAAGCTGTCACGTAACTAAAAACGAACACATCTCAGAGCAACTGTAAGAATGTTCAAAGAGACACACTTGATTTCTGGAGCTTGAATCACTCCTTTGATATTGTGCTAGTCAGCTGCACTCAAGGAAAACGTCAGTATCTCTACAGTGACGTAAAATCAATCAGCATGATTGGGAGTGATGGGATAACAGGGTCAGGGTGCGTTGCCCCCTCCCCAACAGCTTCTTCACCTTCGGTTATTCTGACAACAGCAGGGAGATTCACTTTCCATGCATTGCACTAGCATTTGGAGGGGTGTTTTGTATTTAACCGTACTATTTCTGCACAATGAGTATGCATTTCTTTTCCAAGTGGTCACAGTGGACTTAATCACCCGACCCAATATGGGTTATTTATCAGCAAATAATTTTAACATTGAGCTACACAGAAAAGGATGATTCGATCTCTTCGTCTAAACTGAAACATGTCTCTGATGCTCTGATCCCGCACCAAGAGGACAAAAAGAAACATCCGCCAATTACGTCCGGCACGGCAATGTCCATCCCTCGTTGACCATGAACAACGTCAAAGTCTGTGATCAAAGAATTGCAAGTTGCTTGGCAACAGCTACACGCAAGGAGATAAGGTTGAAAATTCACCACAAGGAAATCTGGAGCAAACAAATGAAGTCTTCAGGTGGTTTGCTCTGGACATGTGGCAGCTCTCTCTTTGGTTTGATCGACTGCTACTCTGTGACACACCGGCACATCCGTGACTGCCTCTGAGGTTCACCTTTTTAAAATGTTAACATGTGCATGTAATATTCAAAATGCAACCAATGAGTGCTTTTCCATAAGGGTGGGGGCTTAAATGATGACTTGACCATGTGTTAAGGTTGTATCAAGGGTTTTTACAAGAGCAAGGTTAACAGTACAGTATATTAAATGAACATTACACAATGAGCCTGTGTGATACCAAAAGGATGGGTATATAAACCGGACAAAACCAATGCGAGTAACCATCAAACATCCAGTTAGACAACAGTATACTGTCACTAGTGGTGTTCATGGTCTCTGCCAAGTCCTTCAGTATGGGGATGATGAAAACCAGGTTAAGGTCATTTCTATATCTAGGTTAAAGTGATGCAGAGGAGGAGGAGGAGCACAAAGGCACAGAGAGAGAGAGAAATAGACACTACTGCAGCAAGCAGTCTGGTCCACTAACCTCCTCAGGATGTCTCTCTCCTTCAGGAGAGGAGGGTGCAGTATCCTGTGTCCTCACCACTTTAAAGCCAATCAGTGTAATTACAGTCTAGGTCTCTGTTAACCAGTGCACACACAAAGAAAAAGCAACACACACGCACACACACACACACACGCACGCACACACACACACACACACACACACACACACACACACACACACACCCTCCACTTGAGTTTTCTTATTTCCAGAAACTTAAGTTAAAATACATTTGTGTTGTTTTAAACATTACTTTTGTTTTAATTCAATCTACCTGCGTGAGGAAAGTAGCAAAAGCGCTGATCCCCCGGAGCTCCCTAAGACCGGGTAACGTAAACGGCTAATAACCGGGATTAGGTTTGAACGGTGGAGGCGAAACCGACCTGCTGACCGTTACTTCTTCTTCTTCTTCTTTGTCTTCTTTTTCCTTAACGTTCACCTCGAGAGGAAAAAAAGACGTCTGGACGCGGCGGCCGGCGGGCCGTCAGAGAAACAAGCGGAGAGGAGAAGTAGAGGACCGGATGCTCGTGTGCTCCCAACAGCTGTAACGGTAACGGCAAGCTCTGACTGAGATGACATTGAGCTCCTTTTACGCGCCAGCTTTGCCAACCGGCAGCGGTCCCTCCTCCCTATCCTCTTCTTCCTCTCTCCCCTTCACTCCTCTCTCTCTCTCTCTCTCTCTCTCTCTCTCTCTTTTTAGGCACGCGCGCTGAATAATGCAGGGCTCGCGAGGTCCCGGGAGTGTTTTCTGTCCCGTTCCAGAGACAATCAGAGAGCGAGCCGCCAGCGCGAGCTCCAGCCAAGCACAATGAGGCCGACCCGGACGGATCAGGTTACCAGTACTGCCTTTCATTCATTTATTCAGCTGCAAAACAATCTGACTGCAGCCCAGCCAGCACATCCCATGCTACTGTACCCCACCTCCCTGTCTCCCCACCTCCCTGTCTCCCTGTCTCCCCACCTCTCTGTCTCCCCACCTCCAGCTCTACCTCCCCTTAGTCAAATGTGCTCAGGTGGCATTTTTACAGAAACAACAAACTCAGAACACTCCAGAACAGGCGGTGGTGGTAACTGAGTAAGCTAACCCACATTTACTCCAGTAGCCTACTCTATTGCACCGTACAATTTACTAGTACATTTACTTTAAATGAAAAAAAGTATATTTATATTTATGCCACTTCCTGCTGCTCCACTACATTTAAAGGGGCACTCGACCGATTTTACACATAAAGTCCAGTTCACTATCAACTTGCATTATAGGAAGCGTAGGATCCAGTGTTTTGTGGGTGTGACTCATGGGGCTAAAAGTCAGATACCTTTGCCTCTGCTGCACTTATTCTGACCATTTTATTGTTTAATCTGTCTTTCTCAAGGCCCCCAGGTTTATGGAAGTGTGATACTAAATTGCTAGAGTAGCCTACCCCTTTAAGAGTGAAATATTGGGCCATTTACCCCACTACATTTACTGTTTTTTAAAGTAAGATTTTACTTATAAAACATCATCCGTTAATAAGATACGGTGCAATGTTCTATGATGTATCAGTTATAATCATGGAATGGATGTACACTTATATAATAATAACACTCAGGACCAAGGCGGAATTCTGCATAATAAGTAGGTTTACTTTTAAATACTTTAGTACATGATGCTCACGATACTTACTTTTACTTAAATACAACTTTAAGTGGTAAGACTCATAAGTTCCCTTTAGAAATATTATAGTGATATAGCAGATAAAAATGCAACAAAGTACAGTAAGGTCAAATAAAATGTACTGAGTGCAATAAACATACAATGGGTAGCTATAAAATATTATAGAGACACTGTAACGGGACATGTCAGCACAAAAAAACAACTATTCACCTGTAGAAAGGAAACAATGTGACTGAAGCGCACCCCCCAGCAGATGTAATTCAAACAGTCTGGAAGCACGTACAGTACACTCTGCAGGTGCCTGAAGTTCAACATGAAACCCAATGATTCTCACTTTAAGCAAACACATTAACACTAACCTCTGCTCCATATACTTAATTGATTTTGATTATTGGCAATGTTGCTAAGGGGCACTAAGCTATCTGACACTATGGAGCACTATGCTCTCTTTTTTTCAGGAATTCAAGGAATTATTTGGGGATTTAATTTCCTGATGATTCCTTCCCCTAAAGCTATATGTACATATTTTTAAATTATCAGCCTGAATTCCATCTACTGTAACAATGCACTATGGCAGGGGCGTCAAACTCAACTTCACATTATTGCATGTCTCATATAGTCTTCTCTCTTACAGTTTGGTCGACATAAAGCCCTAAAAAAGCCCAAAAAAAGTTCCTTAGCCATCATAGACAAAAAGCGCATAAAATGTTGGTAAAAACAACAAAAATGCCGAAAAAGTGACAAAAACGTTGGGAAAAGCAGCAAAAACGTTGGAAAAATTGACAAAAACGTCGGGAAAAGTGACAAAAACGTTGAATAAAGTGACAAAAACGTGACAAAAACGTTGGGAAAAGTGACAAAAATGTTGGACAAAGTGACAAAAACGTCGGGAAAAGTGACAAAAACTTTGGACAAAGTGACAAAAACGTTAGGAAAAAGTGACAAAAACGTTGGGAAAAGTGACAAAAACTTTGGAAAAAGTGACAAAAACTTTGGAAAAAGTGACAAAAACTAGGCGGGCCAAAATGTATTGTGAACCTAAATTGGTATGCATGCCGAATCAAAATCTGCGAGGGGGCGGATTTGACACGTGCACTATGGCAAGACTTGAATGGCACAGATGAAGAAGAACTCACAGATCTTACCTGCCCACATTCTCTTAACACTATGGTTGTCTTGTTCTTATTTGTGTATCATCTTTTTTTTTTAATCTCTGCTAAAATTTTTATAAATAAAAAATAAAAATAAAAAACAGACCAGTCTGACACAACCTCATAAAGTAGACAAACAGCCAAAAAAATTAATCACAGAAATTGTTGCTTGGAAGTCTGTAATCCCATCCCATGTAAAAGTCTCCTAACCGCATGACAGCATCATGAAAGGTTTCCTGGCCGGTAGTGAACTGGTGTAGCCCCTAACTCTTTTGATGCCAAACCAAGCTTTCTGACAAAAAGTGTGAGTACAATATGTGCAGAATATCTGTAGAAGCACTCGTCCTGCCGCTAGTTGTAACTTTCTACAAAGTAGTTTTGGATTCAAGTAATTGCACCATTACATAAAAACACCCTCAAACGGGCACAGACTACTCACCATGGCAGTGTGAGGATGCCTGGTCGGCATTGAAGCTTGAAACCCATTTGCTGTTGTTGTGGTAATCGCTGGTGTTTTGCCGTAGCCTATGATAAAACAGAATTTGAGTTATTGTTACCATTGATATCTTTGATTGTCATCTTCTTTCATAATCATTTGTACCTGTGAGTGACCTTTTTGGCATGCAACATGCAGCTGACCTGTAAATATGCTCATATTAATAGAGATGTGCATAACATGCTTTTGTGGTGGATTGTAAATCAGTGAACTGCTAACATCTGTTATTCAAGCTTTTGTAATGCAACCAGAGCAACTGTGCTTGCTTGACAGATATAATACATCCTTAGTTGTCCTAAGAGTGTTTGTTTCTGGCTGTACTTTTATCTTGACTCTGTTCTTTGCTGCTTGAGTGACCCAGTTTTACCTCGAGGAGTCATGTTCATCTGGTTCCATATATCATCACTTATCAACCTCAACCTCCTGATACCCACACTCACTGGGACTGAAGTAATAGCACTGCTGTTAGAGTACAAAATATCAACATGAATATTTATACTTAATATACTTCAGCTACTACCATCACCACTGCTACTGCTACTGTGCTGCTACTCCCACATAGCAATGGCAACAACTCCTGCAACTGTAGTAGTTTTTGCTGTCACAGTATAGCAGCAGCTGTGGTAGTAGTGGCCAGTGATAGAAAGTAACTCAGTACATGTACTCTTATAATACTGTACTTAAATGTACAGTATTTTAAGGTACATTTACTTTGCTCGGTATTTACATTTTACGCTGCTTTACACTTCAACTATACTACATTTCAGAGGCATATACTGTACTTTTACTCCATTATGTATTTGACAGCTATAGTAACCAGTTACCTTGTAGATTAATATTTAATATACAAAATATATCATTTTATACCCAACTCAAGTACTAGTTATAAACTACCCAACATTAAAATGTTGCTTAAACATTAAAGCATGAGTAATAATAATCAAATTATTATGTGTATACCATAATATAACACTGACATTTTCTTATAATGCTTATTTTTAAGTAGTATTGTATATGTGTTATTACTTTTAAAGGATCTGAATAGTTCTAGGAATAGGAATAGAAGTGACAGTATTGGCAATGGTAGTATTAGTAGTAGTATAGCAGCATTATTAGTAGTATCAGCAGCAGTGGTAGTGTATTACTATTACTCCCAGGATCCCAGGAAAATGAGACCCAGTGTATGTTGTAATTCAGGTCCACTGTACATCTAATAATTCAGCTGACATATCTGTTGCACCTTCATTTCATACCTCATCATTTTTGCTTTAAATTGTTAAAATGCTATTGACTGTATGTAGAGTTAGAGTAACAGGATTAAACCATAAATCATGTGCAATATTACAAATCACAGTTCAATCAGTGCTGTGTGTTACTGTGCATGCAGCCTAGAGCACTCCAAGTCACAATGTTATAATGCATGCTTACAGTGATACATATTTTCCACTGTTGTGTCGATTATCATCCTTTCATGTGTGTGTGTGTGTGTGTGTGTGTGTGTGTGTGTGCGTGTGTGTGACTGTGTAACAGTTACTGTATCTGCAGTCATGGTTTCTATGAAAGACAGCAGACTGTCATTGTCTTAAGATAAATCAATTAGTGCTCATTTTCACGTAAATCACATCCTCTGTGCAGGAAGAGTGTGTGCATGTGTGTTAGTCCTGTTTCTCATCATGACGTATGGAATACAATCATTTATCACCTTGTATTATGTCCTCTGGGGAAGTGTGCGTCATGTTTGTGTTGCTGCCCTCTCCAGATCATGCGTGTTTTAAAGGGAAATGGTAACACCCAGTCCGTCATCCGAGATAGACGCACATTATCAACGGAAGGGTGACATTGTACAACTGCTCTCTATATCTGTGGTTTCAGAAGATGTCCATGTCCTGACATATGTCCATAGTGTATTGTATGTACAGTACACTATTAATGTTATCCTTGAAAGTGTCCATGAACAGGACTCTGGGTTCATGCAGTGTGCTTTTAAATGAGTGGGAGTCTCACACAGTACATGTTTAGTGTTTAGTGTGGTAGGCATATTTATTTTCTTTGTTGTCCTCCCTGTTCATTGCTGTGGTGTTATCAGTGTTATTATTAAGGTTAGATGAGTGAGCATGCACTGAGATGATTTTTTGCAGTACCTACTATTAACACCAGGGGGGCGCCTCAGCGCCTCAGGGCTCCTGCAAGTTTTTACCCTCCTATGCTCCTACCCACTCTGTATTTTTTGCAGTGTGTAAAGGCAACAGACACAGTATGAGTCCCTATAGGAATGTTGCAGTAATATTAGAGCCATTTTTCATGAGCAGTGGCCATTGTCATACTGAAAGAGAGAGCTTATATTAAAAGTTGCACTGCATTCCAGTACTTATACAGCCATCCTTTATTTTTTATTTATTTTTTAATATTTCTAGTAGAAACAGACTGATGCTGTACCATGTTGCAATCGAGCTGTTTTAAGAGTTAACCTACTAACATAAAACGTTTAAAGTTTCAGGCTTTAATCCCATTCTCAGAGCATCTCACAGTGAGTGTGCGGCTACAGCCGCAGAGCCTTGCACCTCAGTGTTGTTTCCTATTAGGCCATATTTTCACATTCATGTAAATTCATGGACATTTTCTACATTCCATTGGCGTTTTTTTTTTAATAGATCATTTTTTGGGGCGTTTCCGCCTTTATTTGACAGGACAGGTGAGAAAGGAGAGAGCGAGAGAGAGGGGGGGGAAGACATGCAGGAAATCGTCACAGGTTGGATTCGAACCCTGGACATCTGCGTTGAGGCATAAACGAGTATATGTGCACCTGCTCTACCCACTGAGCAACCCGGCCACTTTAGCTTTTTTGTCAAGCATTTATTACATTATATTATTATTTCAATCTAGTAAATATTCTGAGGTACTCAGAATAAAGAAGGTCTTACTCAGTAAATCAAAGCAGTAGTTATGTAACTTCCAACTTGCTATGACTGGGGCTTTAGTCTTGTTCTAGTTTGTTTGTTGGCTTGACTGGGCTTAAATAAATGTTGTATTTATTATATTGGGCATAAACTGAAAGTTGTATGAGCTGATATTTCATTTGTGAATTTGTGGTGCAACTTTGAAAAATAGTGATTGCATTTTTGTCCTATGTGACCTTTGAAAACACTCTGGACAAAATGTTCCCTTCATTTAAGTGTAAAATAATGTGTGTGTGCATGTGTGTGTTTGTTAGTGGCAGTGGGTATTATAACAGATAGGGGGTGCAGTAAGGATAGCTTGTGATATGTTTTTCAGCAGCCAATGACAAAGTGAATGTTAGAGACAGATGGAAAGAACAACAAGCAAGAGACGGCAGGAGGGCACTGGAGAAACTCAGCTTTATTGACCAAAGAGAGAGGATACAGACATCAGAGAGAGAGATAGAGAGAATGAGAATGTGACAGTGTGAGTTGTCATACCCAGAGAGAGAGAGAGAGAGCGAGAGAGAGAGAGAGAAAAGAGAGAGAGAAGTGTGAACAATAGAAAATGGCTCCTTTTTTGTTTTAACAGTCCATACAACTGTGAGGGCAAGCAGACAAGAAAAAAGAGAGACCCCTACAGAGTCAGAGGAGTACTGCAGGCGTGGCAGTGGGGCTGGTAAACTCAACAAGTCTGTTGTTCACGTACAGCTCCTTGCATTACATCAAAAACACGCACACAAACCCACACAGGCTAACTGGATTGGTCAGGCTCCATTAACGTGAACTCAGCCTTACTCTTTTCTTTTTCCTTCTTCTTCTTGTTTTAATAGTTTTGAGATTGTGATTGTATTTCGTTTTGTAGGTAAAAAACAGTTAAGTGCTTCTTTGCTTCGTCGCACGTCATGTGTGCGTTACACCTTGGGGAATCTAACACTACACTTTTGAGGATACACTTCTCTGCCTAGCCTCCTCAATCTTTAAAACCAAACAGTCATGCAATGAATATGTTTTGGCAGATCTGGGACACCGAAGAGGACCTTAATAATTGTCCCCAGTATACACAGGCCTTGCAGTCTGCAAATAAACTTAATTAGGGAAAATACAGTAACTGCGACAAACTGCTCTGAAGGACCATCTTGGTATTATTCCCCCCATGAGATCTGTTGTGCTAAATTTAACCAAGAGAATTGACATGGTGAAACGGATAATGTGAATTTGCTAAGATTTTTTTTTTTTGTCTGTAAAATTGTTATTTTGCTGATGAAATTCAACCATTACTAGCTTTGATTACACATTTTTTTAATTACCTATCTTAAGCAAATCAAGTCAAGCAGATTTTAATGTTTGCTTAAATGAATGGAAACCAATGGCTACCTGGATGGAATCACTGTAAAAACGTGCAGTCTGCTTTTGGAAAAAGGTCAGCAATAATGCTAATCGAATGGTTTATAGTTAATAGGCTACCATGCAAATCCAATGGTTATGTTAAGATCCTGCCTCTGCAATGCCTCTGTTTTAAGATCCTCAGATGCCTTCGTGGCCAACCGTAACACATCTGGGGAAGGATAGCAGCCGCCAAGAGTTCAGAGAAGGTGGTGGTGGTCAGAAGAGGGGAACACGTTGTGTGGGGTTAATTGTGAGATTACACACAGCAAAGCAGTGAAGGTAAGAGAATGACAATATACAAAGCTCGCGTTTGTTATCTCATACAGTCGTCATATGGCATCGTAGGACATCAGAACAATGTCTAGTACCCATAATAATCAGAATTATCTCTAGATCTCTATATATATGTGGAAAATAAAATCATCACTAAATAGAATATAGAGCATATTTACATTCTTTATCTACACAGGAAACTAGACCCCCAGCGGGCCTGGTGGTGGCCAATCACACAGCCAGCTGGACTGACTGACAGCAGCAGTGGCCAATCACACTAAAGCATGTTGTGTTTGAAGGCCGACATACAGTTCTGTACCGACAGGACAGTTTAGAGGTGGGATTGTATAGCTTTGCACAGAGCCATGTAAGGAGAGATGGATCAATCCAGAGACCTTTCAATGGTGGAAATATGCTATTTGTTGCCAACAAATATTGTTTCTGTCTTTCATTCTTTTTATGAGTATTATCAGAGTTAGTACACAGTGCATAGAAATATGTTATGTTCTCTACTCTATGGCCAGGACCAGATAAGCAATCAAACACACAGTACTGCACACTGGAAAAATGTTGTTGAGGCTCTTCAGGTCACTGTCACTTTTTTTTTTCCGTTTTAGTTGTCCATGATGCGAATATTTGTTGTTGTTAATGTGAATAAGTTATAGTAAGAGCCAGGTTGGATTTGAGCCAAGGACATCATGGCCACATCACACGCACCTGAACCACATAAAGAACACCAAATTGCATTATTTGGATCTGAGGAGCCTCTCTAACCTCTTTGTAAATGTGCCAACGTCTTCCCCAATCCCATATCTGGCGCATATACTGTAACTTTATTGATCTTACTCTAACAACAGGTATGTCTCTGCAGCATACAATGGCAAAGTTTAGTCACTAACTCTCCAAAAATCTATTCATCAGATGCCTATTGAGCACCACCAATCTTTCTATTCCACATAACATCAAAGACACTTGAAATGAAGCAAAAATCTTTCCAGAGCATCCATTATCATTCAGCAAAATGAGGATGATAACTGCTTTTGAGGGCTTTTTCTGAAAATCCAGCCAAGTAACAGACCTCCAGTGTAATATATATGATGTTATAATGACACCCAGGCCACATTATTTGCAGCACCCTTGTAAACGAGGGCCTGGTTGGTGACTACAGCGTGAGCTGGCAGTGTTTTCAGTCTCTTAGAATTGTAAAGATTATAATGGATCTCTGGTGGCATTTTGCAGCAGTGAAGTGAATTTAGTGGACAAAGAGATGAACATGAATTGCACATCATCTTTCTTTATAAGCTCATTTGAGCACAGCTGTCATAATTTACTAGTATGGTAGTGCTTGTTAATGTTCATTATTCAAAAATGTGTGCCCTGCTGTTAGTGGTAGTAACCCATGTTTGTTTCCACAGGTGGAAATACATGGTCCTTTGCTGCCAGAGTGTACTCATTAAGCTGCCGTTAGCTTCCTGTGCTCTATAGCCTTTAGACACACTGGAAAAGTTGGCTGTATAGATCCTACTGGCTGCCAAAAGGTGTCCCACTGCCTCTTATTGGCTGCTGAGTTAGGAAGTACTACAATAGGAGGAAATGGTCTCAGCAGTGGAATAGCTGGAGTTAATGGACAAAACGAGAGCGAAAGAGAGAGATAAGGAGATGGAAAGAGTCTTGTTACTACTAACTACAGTTTCAAAAACCTCAGTTTCCCACGGAAACAGTCGTCCCAACAATTCCATGGCCATTCAAAGTTCAAAACAAAAGAAGAAAAAAAAAGTTCAGATAACAACGGCAAACTGAAACAAAAGCCTAATAGAAACTTCTAATTATGTCTTATTTTTTGTTAGGACTATCAATGTGAAAGAATGAAGAGGCACATAAAGAAACCAAGGCAATGAGTACACTCCTCTCCACACTGGTCAGAGAGAGTCGGTACAAGGAAGGGGGAGGGGGTTGTTTGAGTTCGTAGATTGGGTGTGCGGTTGTTTGTGTGTGTATGTGTATGTTTGGAGACAACAGGAGAGAATCTGTCAAGCGGGGGAGAGAGAAAGAGAAGTGGGAGGTGACAGAATAGAGAGATTTTAATAAAAATGACTGAGATTGTGTCCGTCTTTTTGAATGTTGTATAAACTGGCTTATTAAAGGGTGATGATCTGGTTGATTGTCCAGATATGCTGTGTGGTTAGACAGCATGGCATTGTGACTGATTGTCCGGAAAGTCTTATTGGCCACTGAGAGAAGTTTTATATTACCTGGTTTAAGCTGTTTGCCAACAACAACAATGTTCACCCTCTGTATGTCTGTTTTTACCAATAATATAGCAGCGTGACAACAGCTTCATTCTGGCTTAATTTGAATTTATGAATGACACTGTGTTGTCTGAGGAGACAGGTGGTGTGAAGGCAGAGCCTCCATGTTGACAGAGAGGGCAACGAAAGAGCAGAGATGTGGAGGTAATAACGTAACTGAGGCAAAAGTCAAAAGTCAGACAAGAGCGTGTGTGCGTGCATGTGTGTGCCAGCCGATCAGAGTCCGGAGGAGGAGGAGGAGGAGGAGGAGGAGGAGGAGGAGGAGGGCGGGGCTTCTGTTAGTAACCATCCAGAGACAGAGGAGAAGAGAGGAGTGTTGTGGGTAATAATAAAAGGGCGGAAGAGGGAGAAGATTCAGTCACATGAGGATGCAGCACTCGCAGCGTTTCCTCTTGTCTGTACCTGTGGCAGGAGTGAGGCCGGGCGGGGGGCGAGCGTTGGCGTCAGGATTGGCGGGGGGCGAGGAGGTGCTGTCGGGCTCACGGCCGTCAGATGACAGTTCCGTGCTGACGGCCTCGGACGTGGCCGGCCGCCCTGACACAAGGTCAGCCGCCGTGCCGTCGATGATGGACATGTCAGTGACCGTCTTCTCCCTCAGCGACTTCTCGTCGTCTTCGTCGATCAGAACCACCTCGGCCTTCACGGCGCCGTCAAAACCTAGCAGCCGCCTGTTCTCGCTCATGTCCTCAACGTCCTGGTAGCCGAGGAACACCATGGTGACTGGGTGCTCAGAGCTGGCCTCGAGTTGGGAGGTGAGCTCGCCGCCCGGGTGGGCCGAGGAGCCGGGCTGGGTTGTGATTGGAGCAGATGGGGGGATCATGCCAAGCCGGGTCTCCCTCTGGAGGGTGACCTGGGCTGGCGGGCTTGAAGGAATGGATGGGGGGGCGCAAGAGGGTGGAGACAGATCGTCAACATCTGCTGGGGAAACATAAGCCTGCGGGGCAGCCGGGGTCACAGTCACCGCCACCTGACCCCGGCCGCCGTCTCCTCCTTGTACGGCAGGCCTGGCAGCACGCTGGACCAGCTGGTCAACCTGCGCAGAGCTCCAACCATTCTCCAAGGTGCTGGTGGAAACGCCCCCGGAGGAAGTGACCTCGTAGACCACTTTTCTGCCATCGTCGTAGACTTTGATGCCGCGTGAGGCCGCATCCAGCGGGCTCACGCGGTTGGCGGACAGGATGCGCTGCTCGCCGGTCTGCGGGTCATGCTGAACGTTGATCTCCATGGCAAACATTGCTGTTAGGAGGGGAGGGGAGGGGAGGGGAGGGGAGTGACAGAGAGGAGAGACAGGGAGGAGGAAGGGGTTGATGCAGAAGGGATTGGGGTTTGAAGTACAAGTGAAGGGGTGGGGAGGAACCAGTGGAGGAGGAGGGGGGGTGATGGGAGGAAAAAGTGGAGGGAGTGAAGCATGAGGATGGTGACACAGTGTTCTCTGATAAACTAATACCTGCAACTGCAATACGTTTCTTATTCTAACTGCTTTATATCGAATTAGTCAAACACAAAACATTACCTTAACTTTATCCTTTAGAGATGCAAAACACAGATGCAGATTAGTGAGCAAGAAATACAAATAAAAATACCTAACTTTCCCTCAATGTATCTAATCTACTTAAGTGAGGACAAGTATACTGTAGATGGTACTATCTAGTAAAAGTGCAATTAAGTCACTTAAAGGACAATTCCGGCACAAAATGAACCTAGGGGTTAATAACACATGATTACAGAGTCGATCGTTCCCTGGGATATGTTTTCATGCTAATCGAATGTGTCTCTAGCTTGAAACAAGATAGCGCAAGCCGCTGATTAGCTTATAAAGCTATTCGTCGGGGCATGGGTAAAGTAAAAAGAAATCGCTATTTCTATACCACTAACAAGGCTCAAAATATCACCACACTTCAACGAACGCCGTGCAACCAGTAACCAGTAACATAGCTCAAGCACGGTGTTTGACTGGTCATGACTGTTTTCCCAAGATGGCGCCTGCTTGTATACGTGAATGCTACTGTCTTCATAATCTTCTAATCTTAATAAACTGTCTGTACGCTTACAAAGTTCTCAATGCTTCGGTTTACATATAGGGACCCTCATTATGCTACTTAATATTTACTCTGCAAAATTAACTGAAATTATACTTTACTGCAGATGCAATTTTTTTATAATCAGTACATAAAGTATTTTTTTTCAAGAGTGACCGTGTGAGGACTAATGGTGAAATATAGCTTGAAACAAGATAGCGCAAACCGCTGATTAGCTTATAAAGCTATTCGTCGGGGCATGGGTAAAGTAAAAAGAAATCGCTATTTCTATACCACTAACAAGGCTCAAAATAGCACCACACTTCAACTGTAGCATAATAAGGGTCCCTATATGTAAACCGAACCATTGAGAACTTTGTAAGCGTACAGACAGTTTATTAAAAAGATAGATTATGAAGACAGTAGCATTCACGTATACAAGCAGGCGCCATCTTGGGAAAACAGTCATGACCAGTCAAACACCGTGCTTGAGCTATGTTACTGGTTACTGGTTGCACGGCGTTCGTTGAAGTGTGGTGCTATTTTGAGCCTTGTTAGTGGTATAGAAATAGCGATTTCTTTTTACTTTACCCATGCCCCGACGAATAGCTTTATAAGCTAATCAGCGGTTTGCGCTATCTTGTTTCAAGCTAGAGACACATTCGATTAACATGAAAACATATCCCAGAGAACGGTCGACTCGGTAATCATGTGTTATTAACCCCTAGGTTCATTTTGCGCCAGAATTATCCTTTAAGACTATACAATATCTAGCAAGTTATATTAGTGAAGTACTGCTTTCTTTAAACTGACTTGGGAAATGTCAAAAGAAATATTTCACCATTAGTCCTCACACGGTCACTCTTGAAAAAAAATACTTTATGTACTGATTATAAAAAAATTGCATCTGCAGTAAAGTATAATTTCAGTTAATTTTGCAGAGTAAATATTAAGTAAATAATAATAATTATACATGAGGTTTAGTTCTTGCTTGTCTCTTCATGTAAAAAGCTTTATCTTATCTGAGCTTTTATTTTGTAGAGCTTTTATATATATATATATCTAGCTAAGTCAGCACCACTAAATACAATGAAACCAACATGTAAGATAATAAACTTTCAGATTTTCATTTACTATCAACACTTTTAGTTTTTCCTTGAACAAGAGAAACTGTATTGGTATAACTAAGAGTGTAATACAAATATTAAGAGTAAGAGAACTATTACTAATCCTAAACCCACTAAACTTAAGCTAATAATGATTATCCTAGAGCTTTAATACAGCCTTGTAGCACAGTAAAACTAATGATAAGTCTACAACAACAAAAAATATTGTAATTGTATTAATTCCATTCTATTATTATTCTATACTATTAGACTAAAAGTTATGCAAATGAATGTATAAATTTGATTCCACAGTCTGAGTCTTGTCAAAAGTTATTACTAACATGAACTTGGAGACAGCACACATTCTCCAAAGTCAATTCAAATATTGATCTAATGCCTGATGTGCGTTCAGTATACAGTATGGATACACACTGGTTGAGTGTGTGTCATTATGACATCAGTCTGCAACTGTTAAAGTCCACATGAGATTTGACTCAAATTGTGTGAACGTGTGTGTATCTGTGCCTGTCCACCCTCCATGTGCGCGTGAGTTACTCCTGCTTATAATCCAACTTGGCTGCGGCCCAAAATCTTCCTGTCCTCCCTCCCTCCCTCTTTCTTCTCTTCTTTCCCCCCCCCCCCCCCCCTCCTCTCCTCCCCCTGTCTTACCAGGTCTTGGTATGGCGTGCTCTCCAGAGGCAGGTTGGCCAGTCCTGGGCTGCGTGGCCAGGACAAGGTGGTGTGGATCGGGGTCCGTGCAGTCCGAGAGAGGGGCAGACATGCAGCTGGTGGCATCTAGTGAGCAGGAGCACAGGGGAGGAAATGACACATGGTCATAGGAACGTTAGAGGCCGTGAGGGAGAGCCACAAACACACTTGTACACACTCACTCACCAGGCGCATGCCGATACACATGCATGCTGGGTACACACACACCCACACCCTGACACACACCCTGACACACACACACACACACACACACACGCACATTCAGCCTAGCCCCCCCAACAGGAAAACTAACCACACCCCTGAGTGACCCTGCCCGCCCCTATTACACACACACACACACACACACACACACACCATTTAACTCTCCTCATCTTTCGGTTTCTGTGTCCACGGCAACTCTAGCACCTCTGAGGTTCAGTGCTTATGCAGCAGAAGCGTGTGTGTGTGTGTGTGTGTGTGTGTGTGTG